>NW_022285812.1:0-3246 GCF_004355925.1 Anarrhichthys ocellatus | reverse complement strand
CAGACAACAGACAACATACAGCAGACAGCAGACAACATACAGCAGACAACATACAGCAGACAGCAGACAACATACAGCAGACAACAGACAGCAGACAACAGACAAAAGACAGCAGACAACAGACAGCAGACAACAGACAACATACAGCAGACAGCATACAGCAGACAACATACAGCAGACAACAGACAACATACAGCAGACAACATACAGCAGACAACATACAACATACAGCAGACAACATACAGCAGACAACAGACAACAGACAGCAGACAACATACAGCAGACAACATACAGCAGACAACAGACAGCAGACAACAGACAGCAGACGGTTCATTTGAAGGGAAATAGTCTCTTAAAACCTGACATCTGCATCACTGATGTAGGAAAGATAAGAAGAGGAGGAGAGCTTTTGATGCTGCTGCTTTGTGCATTTTATTTAGTTTAAAGCATTTTGTGCAGCATTCCTTGTATGAAAGATGACTCAGCACTTAACTAGACCATCGTCAATAATCCCAGAACGTGCAGGGTATCTCCACAAGAGAACCGGAAACGTATCCTGAGAGGTTGGACCACCAGGGGGCGCTACAGATGCAAAAAAACAACAACAGCATGACTCAACACAAATCAGACAGTATATCAGTAACTGTTTGTCCGATCAATGCTAAACTCACATGATATGTTTCATGCTGATGATGTTGAACTATTCTGGAATCAGTCAATAGGGGGCGCCACCGGTTCAGATCATGTGCACGGGTTCAAATATGGTGCTAAAGCTGCAAACGTCTGTCCAAACTTCACCCAACATGCTGGATCTTTGTGACTAAGCTGTGAAACATGCCGGCTGCACGTCGTCATCATGAAACAAGTATTTGTTCTCAGTTCTGCTTCTTTTGAACTCAGTTCAGTTCTGCAGACTGAATGAAACCAGAAGAAATGACTTTGTGACGCCTGAGAGCAGCTCTCTGCTGAACCCCGTCATGGCCGCTTGTGGCTTTATTCTTGTTTTTTAATCTTTCTATTATTTTATCAAGAATGTTTTATTTTCCATCTTATTTCATTCTTTGTCTATTTTCCCCGGTTGTGAAGCACGTTGCTGCTTTTCCTGTGTGAACAGTGTTTGTTATTGTTATCATATAATAAGATAAGATTATCCTTTATTATATTAAAACAAGATATAATCGGACCGAATGGTTGAGTTCACATCGTTGCACATATGAAATATGAAATATAACCGCATCACACGGTAGTATACGTTGATATATATATTGCACATTATTATTTATGTTGTCAGTTTTTGGTGTATGCATTTTTCTATATAAGATTCTCAGCACTGAACGTGTGGGTTTGTTTCCTCTCATGCAGCTTCACATCGCCATCAGCAAGACGAGCGCCAAGGTGGTGATCGACTGCAGCGCCATGGCCGAGAAAAGCATCAACGCGGCGGGGAACATCACCATCGAAGGACTGGAGGTCCTGGGCAGGATGGTCCGGTCCAGAGGGAACAAGGACAACTCGGCGCCGGTGAGGACGACGCGCGCGCACACACACACACACACACACACACACACACACAGAGTGTGGAAGCCCATCTCTGCCAGTAAAATAAAATGAGAAGATGAAAACCTTAAAAATGACAAACCGTTACTCCTGAGTCTGATCTTAAGATAATGACTTAATATCTGATCTGTTCACCTGTAACTGTCTCGTGTTTGTTGACCGTCTGTAGTTGACCCCCTGGTGTCTTATTGTTGAAGAGAAGAGGTCCTGCTTACAGCTGCACAGCAGTCATTTAAATACGAGGACAAACAAATGAAAAGCAGCTAAATGTTCAGTGTGATGGAGGAACCAACGCAGAGCCGGCTTCAAGTCTCTGCAAGTGGATTTTTAAAGTGAAATGAAACCAAAGAGAAGCATGTCAGCTAAAAAGATCCATACACTAATAAGAGATAAGAGATAAAACCTCCCTCCTTCTGATTGGCCAAACTGACTTCTTCTTTGCCACATTAGTGACCGCAGGAAGCGAACAGTTTCTTATCTTACACTGATGCATCGTTTCATCCGTTTGAATTAATTTCATCAAAGCCGAGCGGCTTAATGAACGCAAACAAATCCATTCCCAGCGTCTCTCCTCCAGGAACAGCAGCGCGGCCGACGTTTGTGTCTGATTGGTTCGATCTCCTCTTTGAAGAGAAAAACCCTCGACATCGACCGAGCTCAACAATTCCACTTGCGTGTCACATAATCTGCGTCACAGTTGTGTGAGTGACCCAAAAGAACACACACTGATCCGAGGCGAGATACCTGCCCCTGAAGAGGCCGTTATCTCAGCTGCTAATCGTTTCTTTTTGACGATCGTGCTCGTTGCACGAACGTTAACGAGGCGGCCTCGCAATGCATCATGGTCCTTCGGACCTGCAGGAAGCAGAATGTAGCTGCTCTTCATGAACACTCGGCCTGCAGGAGCAGCTGGATGTTTCTCCTCTCGTTTGGTTCTTTGAATATATTTCAACGGTGAATCCTATAATCTCCCACTGTGTTTGAACGCCCCATGAATCACCAGAATTCACCAGGCCTAATTAGACAAAGCTGAAAACACAGATCGTTGTAAAGAAAAGGTTCAAAGGGAAGATGTAAAACTGAGGTTTACTGCTTCTTTGGGCGGGAACGATGATTAAAACTCTTCTTTGCACGACACTGAACCACCTCGGGTGATCTGTAGCTGCTGCAGAGATCATTAGTGATGTTTAAGCCGTGTGAAATAAAACATACCCTCACATGTTCGTCTGAATTCACCCGTTGGTTTGTTTGACATTTAAACGTGAATAGATTGTGTCGTCTCAGCTCTTTGAGTCAGCTATGAGAGGTTCTTGTGATTTTTGTTTCACATAAAAAGTTATTGATTACTTTGAGATTTGTTTGTTTTATTTTCATTCAATGACTGAACTGTTGGTGGGACGTTGAATGCATCTAGTCCTCTAAAGTTCATATATTTTGGTGGTTTTGTGAATGAAGTTTGTGTTTCTCCTCTTCTGCAGTTCCAGCTTCAGATCTTTGACATCGTGTGCAGCACGTCGTGGGCCAGCAGAGACAAGTGCTGCGAGCTTCCTGGTCTGGTGAGGTCACTTCCTGTCAACCCTCTCCTCATGCCAGTCCACTCCAAGAACTGTTCAAGTATTTACTATTTACAATGTGTGCACGAGCATCTTGATATATATATATATATTTATATATATATATATATATATA
>NW_022285811.1:1183-3247 GCF_004355925.1 Anarrhichthys ocellatus | reverse complement strand
CGTGTGTGTGTGTGTATGTATGTATACGTATACGTGTGTGTGTGTGTGTGTATGTGTATATGACAAAATAATTAATGTCTGAGATCAGACAGTATCGTCAGTATTTCAGTATACAGCGATTGACCAAATACAAATAATTTACTCTGATATCTTGTTACCAGTGGTCGAGCTTTGGTGAAACCTTTAGAATTAATTCATTTTCAGCTTTTACATTTGTAAACCCCTGGAGTTGGATTTTGGAGATTATACTTGTTTGCTAATCCAACAGCAACAGAAAGGGCGATATGTGCTCGGTGTAATGTACAAACAATATCCTTCATATTTCGTTTACCATTTTCAGCCTTCACACTAACTATCTCAGTGTTGATGTGATAGCGCATAATTAGTGTGTTGGTGTGTGTGTGTGGCTGCAGTAGCTCTTACTTACTCTGCCTGATTAATTCTCCTGGCTTTAATCAAAAACAGATTGTCTGTGTACACCAAAGAAAAGAGAAACACGGGACAAGAGTTGTATGTGTTTTATGTATTTGTGTATGTGAAATGAGTAAATCTCAGTGTGCATCTTCCAAGACTGTGGACAATCCATCGTGGCGCTTCATCAATACCTGTCGCTGAAGCTGCATCAATGTATGATGCGGAGGGGGGAAGGGGGGGGGGCACTTGTTTAGTTCCTGAGCCAAGATCGCGGCTGCTGGGATTTGCCCGGGTCATCCATGATGGGGCGTTAGATTCAATCAATTTCTGCTTGAAGAGTGGAGCAGGTGAAATCTGTCTGCTATTACAGGCACTGACACACGGATATTCATCGACATGAAAGCTTCCACCATTGTGCACATCCACACACGCACAAGTGTTGGAACACATTAACGCTATTGCAGTTATGGTTCTACTTACACACACACACACAAACACTGATGCATCTCCAGCTGGCTGGCAGGTGGCCAATAAAAAGGTTAATTGCAGTGTAGAGAGAGCAGGCCATTAGGCCGCCATCAGACCCGGGAACGATGGCGCAGACGGGGGCGGTAGTGGGCGTGACCTCTCGGATGTAATGACGGAATGAGTCACGGTTGGCTAGTGTGGCAGGGAGCATATCAGACAAATACCGGGGTATTATCTGAGATTGATTTCGGAGAGACGTGCGGCTCATTCTCCTGAAGGAAACGCCTCCACCTCCACACATCGCCGCTCTGCTCCTCGGCTTCACCTCTTTACACTACAAAGGCTCTCGCTCTTTTCGCAGTTCTTTTACATATGCATACACATAGGTTTGTAATTGATATAAGATGCAATGAACAGGTTAGACCACATGTAAACATACAAGCAATGGCCCACACATCTACATCACATTTAAACCATCTTCAAGTCATGTTTTGTTTTCCAGGAAGAAAAGATGATTTGAGAAAGGAATACAAAGAAATGCCTGTTTCACTACAGGCAGATTCCCCTCGCCTTCTACGTTTGGTGGGGAAATAAAACGAACGAATCAATACATAAACAATGTAACCTCAGCTGTTATCAGCTGGAAGTCTGCAGCATACTAAGAATGAAGTCGCTTGACATTATGTGTGAAACTGACGATCCGATTTATTCACTTATTAATCGAAGGTGCCAGATACAGAAACACACTATATGCTGTAAACCATGACTAAAACAAGGTATTCTGGTTGTTAGGACATTTATTATTCTCCACATTGCCCTGCTTTGAAGTCTCTCTCCGCCGTGTGTTTCCTCTTTGCTCTTGCTTTGTCATCCAGTCTGCCTCTGTGTGTTTTATCCCGTGTGTGTGCACAGTGTCAGATACTGTGGAAACGCAAGCAGAAACAGAAGGGGGGGGGGGGGGTGTGCTCAATCTTATGTATTCAGTTTGAGTCTCTGAAAGAGAAAAGGAGGGGGAAAGAAAAATTACAGGGCAGAGAGCGAGCGAGCGGTACACAGCAGTGATGGCCAGGACACAGAGCGAGACGCGAGTAATGAGAAATCCCATTTTAACCGTCTGCTGTTCCGCCACGCTTTCAACTCCGCCTCCCTAAGAATTGCTTGAGGTGAGCTCCACCTCGACCC
>NW_022285811.1:0-1083 GCF_004355925.1 Anarrhichthys ocellatus | reverse complement strand
CCCCCCCCCCCCCCCCCCCCCCCCCCCCCCAAAAGGGAAACCCCCAAATGAGAAAAATGAATTCATTTAGCCCTTTCTTTCTCTTTCCCACTATCTTGCAGTCTCTTTGTTTTCCTCTCTGACCTCTCAGTATGTAGATGAGACGGTTCTCTATTCAAATATATATATCAGCTTTTTGTTTTACCTTTTCTCTGTTTCTGCCCCCATCGGCTCCTCTCTTGTTTCTATAACGGTTCCCTCTCTCGTCCTCTCTCACTTATAGACGACTGTGGTGTACAGAGATAACCAAAAGCCACTTATCGCTTTGCTTTGATATCAGGTTTCACTGAGGAAAATAGAAAACCTAATTTCCCCCTCCCCACAGTAGAAGAAATGATAAACCGAACACTCTTCATGTGTCATGTGTGTCGCCTCATATTTAAGCATGCTCATCCTGTGACAGAGCCGGACGCCCTTTGAAGGATTTAGGGGTGTCGGCACATTCTTTAATCCCTTTTTTTGATGTATTTTGATCTTTTTTGTGTGTGTGTGTGTGTTGGGGGGGGTTTACACACCCCAAGGATATGGCAGCTTGAAAACGTGAAAAGGGATAATTGCGTCACTATTGCATGGGTAGCCCTTTGTGGTATTGTCGGAGGCACTTGTCAGTCGATTAATTAAGTTGGCATCTGAACAGTTTGTGAATAATCAAACGTCATTTGTGTTTTCACAACAATGAGCTGAATGTCAGGCCGAGATGGATAAAAACATTCAGTCGGGATAAAACCTCATTAATGGTCCAAATGCACTGAGATGAGGAACAAGAGGAACAAAATGAAGAAGCTAAACATGAACGTGTATGTAGGATGAAACGCCCCGTATAGTTCATCCAGTGCTTAGCTGGATATTATGGGAATACAGCGACTTTTAAGCTCGCTCACTATTGAGTCCTTTAATGGGACTAATGGCCTGGTGACCTACACCTCAGAAACATCAGTCAGATTTACATGCACTTAAGCAACCTTTTACTGACAGTCACACTTCTGCAACTGCTGACGCAGCATGTAAACAAGAAACCTGGTTGTTCTCATCTGGTTATGCAAC
>NW_022285810.1:0-3248 GCF_004355925.1 Anarrhichthys ocellatus | reverse complement strand
ACGCTCCAAACGTCTCACAGGAAACGCTCCAAACGTCTCACAGGAAATGTTCTCGGCTGTGCTCTCACTGAGTCCTCTCACATCGTCACTCCTCCCTTCCTCCTCTTTCTCCTCGCACACCTTCCCGGCTTTGTACAAACAGATAGCTGTCACGTATGAAGAATGGTGCCGCTCCTCAACAAGCGCCTCATTCTCTCCGGATTATTTACCTTTAATGGGCGGGGGGGAGAGCAGCACTTAATATGTGCTCACACGAGGCTGATGTACGGGGTCACGGCAGCTCCGCCCCGAGCTGCTCGCTGGAGATAAATCTCTGCAGGTTTTTACAGCCGACACGCTGCAGAGCAACGAGCTGACCAACAGGAAGCTGCTGCTGGACGCCTGGTTTACTTATGGTTAGAGTATTTAATGTATATTTAATATAGTATTAAAGTGTCACATGATGAAGTCCATCTACACAATCACACCTTGTGATGGATTTAAGAAGCTTCTTCTGTTTATTGGAGCTTAATTAGACGTGAAAGTCTCTGGAGCTAAAAGCTAAAGCTTATTTAAACTCTTAAACATTCGTAAGTTGGCGCGCTGCGATCACGTGACTCACAGTTTATTGATAAAATCACTGTTTACATGTCATGTGATTATATAAAGAAGAAGAATTAGTTTTAGAAACAGGAAGTCTTAAAGATCTACATGTGAGTAAATATTTATCAGACGCTCAGCCTTTGTTTCTTTACAACACGTTTAATACTTCACTTGTTTCTTCACAGGGTTTGTATAAAAGTAATAAAGTAGTTTAGACACTGATGTAAATATTGTCAGGATGCTGTAAGAAGTCTATTGTTTGTGTTCTTAATGCTCAGTAAAGGTTTTTTTTGAGTTTATAGACCATTATGATCCCTCCTCTCTGTAGTGGAGGTTACACTTCATGTCTCTGGTCGTGTTGTTGATTCTTCACGGTTCATTTACTTTGTTCTTCTTCTGGAGTTTCAGAGAATAAAGAAACAAACACGATAAAGAAAGAAGTCTTTAGAAACAAAGCTCAACACTGATTGGTTAGCTTGTGAACGGTGTAGCAGGCGAGGAGACGACAGGGGGGGACACGACCGGGGACGTCGGCGAGGACACCGTGAGGACGATAGCGGGACGCGTCCCCCAGCTTGGTGACAGCTTTGGGGCATGAGATATGTTTCCTCCTCCCTGACGAGACGTGTATGGACGAGGCCCCCGCCATTTAAATTGTGCTATTTATTCACCATTTCTGCGTTATTAATATTCATGATCAATCAGCAGCAGAGAGCCACCGGCCGTGTGTTCTGTGATGGTTATTAATGACGACCCGACCGCTTACTTCTCCCACTCATGCGGCCCCAAACTCTTAATGATCAAAAGTATTAATTCCCACAGAATTCCATTATTAATATCCTGGATGGAGATAAAGAAAGTAATATGAATGTAAGGCCATAAAGACGGAGTCATTACTTAAGTCCTGTCAGCGTTGTCGTATTTAAATAGCAGCGTGATAAGGCTTTATTTTAATTTAAATAAAGACATTCATGTCTGTAATGCTGAGTAATCAGAGCAATATTTAGCCGTTTCACTGAGGAGCTTGTTAGATCGATCGTTAATCTTTACCGGTTATGGATCATCGCAGATCATCATCTGGTGAATTAGCACCTGATGCACTGAAGTGTCTCTGAACATTAAATGAGCGTGAGGTCACATTTTAATTAAATGTCTATCGGCTCTTTATGCAAACAGATGTTATTTAATATGAAACACAGCGAGAGGAGCGCGTGTGTTTTATTAGATCCATAATGAAGGTGTAGATCACCTCTTTATTATTTCATAAGCATGTCTCTCTATGAGCAGCGTTTACATTCACCACCAGAGAAACAACACAAACTCAACTTCTACTGTTTAAATCCTCTGTAGAATTATTGATCACGATGGAGTCGAGTGAACATGAAGATTAACGTTTCTTTCATAAATGATGAACCACGACTTCTTCAACACAAATAAAGAACAACTGGAGTCGACTGCAGGAGGAAACACATCTGCTCTACATGTTCTGGGATCAGGTTCTAGATGTGTTCTGTGTTCTGTTCCTGAGACTTTGAACTCTTTGTGTGATTTGTTTTCATGCTGATGAAGATATTTTCTTCATCCTTCTGCTATTATTCTCTTGTTGATATGAAACAACAATTTCTATATTATTTGTCTGATTAAATCTCGACAAACATCTTTAATCTCATTTAAGGACGTTTCTAAAGTCAATGATTGACGATGTAAATGTCTCGTGTTTGTGATTCTGCTCTGACAGCATTTATTTATTTCATGTTGGTATTGGTCCACATGATGATTCTATGAGCTGATGAAGATGAAGATGAAGGGAGGAGACAGTGAGACCCATGTCTCTTTGCAGTAAACAGCATTTCATCAGAGAGGAGGAGGAGGCAGCACTTGTTGATGGGGGGGGGGGGGCATCCTTTTAATAAGCTGTGATATTGAGGCAGCAGGTCTCTGGCAGGCTGCAGCTGATTGATGGGCTCTCTGATGAGACTCCACAAGAGCAGCGAAGATTGACCAAACAACCAAACATACAAATTATTAAAAAAGGAGGGGTCGGCCTCTGCACCCCCGGGAGGACCGTGAGTAACCTTTAGTTAAGATGATTCCATTTCCAGAGAACAATTTATAGTCTATTGACTGGAGAAACTGTCTTTTCAGATCTGCGGAAATTGTCTTACATTGCAGATGAGATCTGCCGCTTGACACCGGATCTGCAGGCCAGAGCGACAGAGAACATCACATTAGCTGCTGCGAGCTGAGAGATGATATCAGGCTGTTGAGCTCTGAACAAACACAAGCACATATCCTCCCATCTCCCCAGCACACACACACACACACACACACACACACACAGCACTTACCTCCACATGAGACGATTCCTCTCGATGTCCGAGGTTAACGAGCAGAACCTTCTTTATGTAGAAGGAAACGGTTCAGAGGGTTCACGTCACATCCTGCAATTAAAGTTCATCTTTTTATTAACAGGAACCGAGCACAAAGTGTATCTCCTGCCTGATTCAAACCACATTTCATCTGCAATGACCACAATGTTTATATCGTGTTATTAGTTATTATAGTGAACACACAAGATATGGACGATGTTCAAGAAGTTATGATGTTTACGCACAAGTTCTCTTGTTCCTACAAAGGTTCTCTTGTTCACACAAAGGTTCTCTTGT
>NW_022285809.1:0-3248 GCF_004355925.1 Anarrhichthys ocellatus | reverse complement strand
TGTGTGTGTGTGTGTGTGTGTGTGTGTGTGTGTGTGTGTGTGTGTGTATATGGGGAGAAAAGCATTGACTGTCACCGTCCAAGGCGAGAGTTAATCCAGAGTATCCATCACACTTTGGCGTGCCATTTCACCGAGCGGGGAGGGCTGGCGAGGCTGGAGGGAGCGTTAAATGAGAGATGGGTGCTGACACCGACCCAGACACAGGAAATCCCTCCACCGTCAAACACCATCACAGCCGGCATTACGCATTCGATGCAGGCTCTAGCCGGAGATAGAGGTTGCATTTGTTTAGGGGTTACCGGTCTGGCTGTGGTGCACCAGGATGTTTAAATAGTCTGAATTTAAGGTGAAACACGGCCAAAACCAAAACCAAAAAAACATCAGCATTTCCTCAAAATGTTGTCTAAACCAAGATTACCTCCAAATACAATGAGATATAAAGAAACACAACAAAGCCCCACTGTTACACAAATCGACAGATTCTTATCACATCCTTCATCCACGTTTACAGAAGATGAATGCACTGGTTAATCAATTTGTTCCACGTTTTCCAGCACATTCTAAACTCCTTAAATGCAGTGTTGCTCTTCTGCAACAACATTAGTGTTGCAACTCTAATCTGTGTATGTACATGTGTGTATGCTGTACTCCTATCCATCATCCGGACTGCAGGCCCAGGCCCTCATCAGCTCATACACTCCTCCCTTCCCCCTTACCCGACATCTGCTTCAGTCTAAAGCTATACTCGCCGTAGTCACAAATAGTTCAGTGATAAAAGCACTATCTACATGTCTAGGGATTACACAAAGAAGGCCAATCGATTTATAAATGCTTTAGAAACAAGAGGTCTTAAAAATCTGCATTTCAGTAAATATTTTGCAACCAAATAGTCTACAGGATATTCAACCTTTGTTTCTTCATAATGCATTTCATACTTGAATTGTTTCTTTACAGGGCTTGTACAAAGGCAATAAAGTAGTCCGTGATATTACAATCCCTCCTCGTCATTGTGGAGGGTGGTTTATGGCTTTTTGTTTTCTTGGCTTTTTGCCGTTTACACCTACAGTCTATAGGCACATCTACTTATTGTCATTTTGAATCTTCACATTTCTCTCTGGCGTTTGGAGAATAACGCAGCGCACAGCGCATAGAGTATAAACGCGCCGTCTGCGGAGGCTCGCGCTACAGCACCAAAGCTTCAGGCTTCTTATCTTCAGTCGTCATTCCAGTCACTGCCATACCTCTATTAACCACCCCTCACACACACACACAAGCAGTCCACAGGATTATCTAGGCTTATTCCCAAAGGCTGGACTCCCAACCTCCAAACCCCCATCCCAAACTGTCGAGTACATCATTTAGCTTGTGGTGCAGTGCATCACTTTTTTCTTTTTGTGGAAGGTTGTAGTTTATTTTTCTTTCTTTTCCCTCTTATTACTGGCTTGTTGCCCTGACCCGATCTATGCATCTCTGTGGACTATTTACCAGACAGCTGTCCCATCCACCATGCAAACAGCTCAAATCCTCTCGGTCACGATCTCCTCCTTTACTCGGTCCATCCTCCCCCCTTCACTCCTTCTTTCCTATTTCCTCTCCCTAACTCACATATTATTTCTTCCTTCCCTGCTCCCTGGTCACCTGTGTTCCTTTCCTTTTCTGTTCCTCTCCCCTTGTTCTCCTCCTCTTCCTCCTCTTCCTCCTCTCCTCCCATCATCCTCTGTTGATGCACACTCTCTTTGTGCAATCCCTGTCCGATGTAGGTAGATGCAGCATGTTGAGAATCAACTGTCATTGGAATTTTTGTTGAAAGCACAACACCGCCTGGACAACTTAAGCTTGTTTTTCAGGCTCAGGTGAACAACTAAAACTGCCAGCCAGGAAAATATGAAAACATCCGCCCCCCACAGCTTTTCTCTGTGGGCTCCCTCTTTCTCTTTCTCTTCATCTTCATCTCTTTCATTCTCTTCATACTTTTGTATATCTCTTTCTCTCTGGCAGGCTGTGGCCATTGCCTAAGTTTCTAGTTTTGTTTGTGTCTGTGTGAGGACGTGACTCGCCTGCGTAAAGGCAGCAGACACTCAAGGTGATGCTGAAACACACTACCCTCTTACTAAATGCACACAATCATGCACACTGATGCGCTCAAAATCAGATACGTATACTACGCCTCTCCACTCCGAAGCACTTGAGTGTCTACGGGAGCTGTTGCTGCTAAACGCAAACTTACACGGAGCATGGGCAGTGCTTGGCCAGTAATTGCAGCCCTCAGGCTAGCAGTTTGGCCAGTTTGTTTGGAATCACGGGAATCGCAGATAATGTTGAGAAAGGTCTCAATTCGAAGCTACTTTGGTTGCCAATTTGGCTTCAACTCCATTACCTCTGAATGAGGTGCATCACCTAAATGAGCAGGTGGCTGTGTTATGTAATGTGCAAATTGTAAAAGCAGTTTGTTCCTCTTCCTTGTTTTTGCTGTTTCTTGTCCAACTGTCTCACATGAACGTCGAATGGACAGATTGTTAGTGGCGAAGGAGATGGGGTTTCCATAGCAACCCTAGTACTACAATTGTGCGCTCTTTAATTTCTACATATTGTCTGCATCCCTAGGTAGAGGCAGCTGAGGCATTGCTGCGTTTTGTTTTAGTGCTGGAGATACGGGAGGTTATTAGAGAGAGAGACGCAGGCTGAGAGAAAAGCAGAGAAAGATGGTGCGAGGCAGGAAAGAAGAAAGAGAGTTCCTCTGTATCTGTTCTCCGTCTGCAGGCAACTCAATAGCATAGTCCAGATATGTGTCTGCATTGTGTGTGTGTGATATATAGGGTGCGCGTTCAGCTTCAGCCTCATGGCCGAGTGTGTAATCTGCACATTAGTATAAGACAGGTTCTAAAGCTGCATTCACAGAATTTGGGATGGAAATTAAGATAAGACAAGATAAATAAGATGTACTTTATTGTCCCGCAGGGAAATTTGTTTTGGGCTCCAAGCCGCTCCATCCCACAATCCACTTGCCAGAGTCACAATCCCCATGCACGCATAGACGTAGATCAGGGGTCCCCAACTGGCAGACCGCGGTCCGCCATTTGGGGAACTTATAATATATAAGTTAGATATTATTGTAATGTTTCGGACCTTTGCCCGAGGAGATTTTCTCAATCTGGACTTTTTGGAATTTTAGTTAAATACCCCTGCTTTATACTTTAGCCCATGAGTACTACAAAAGAGTATTGAAATGATGTGACAACTGATATTAG
>NW_022285808.1:0-3249 GCF_004355925.1 Anarrhichthys ocellatus | reverse complement strand
AGTGAGACAGGCAGGAGGACGGACAGGCAGTGAGACAGGCAGGAGGATGGACAGGCAGTGAGACAGGCAGGAGGAGGACAGACAGACAGTGTTGGTCTCTGAGCGGTTGAGTCCAGACTGAGTGATGAAGAGGAGGAGACAGACAGTGAGACGGTGATACGGTGCCCTCTAGTGGTCGAACTCAGTCACTGATATGAAATATGATCGATATGAGTTTTGACTATTTAATAATGGAGTGATGGTTTGAAGTATTCTGACCTTTTACTGCAGTGAAAGTACTAATACCACACGGTACGAATACTACACTGAGAAGTATAAAATGTATTTAGTCAAATAACTGCTGATTACTACTCGTACTTCTACTCCTATTGTACTAAAACTTCAGATACTTAGTCATAAATATACTTTATACTGCTCTACGTGTATTCATACTGCACTTTATACTGCTCTACGTGTATTCATACTGTACTTTATACTGCTCTACGTGTATCTATACTGTACTTTATATATACTATGACCATTTTTGACTTTTTTCGACATGCTATACTTTGACTTTTTTTGACATGTTATACTATGACTTTTTTTGACATGTTATACTATGACCGTTTTTTGACTTTTTTCGACGCGCTATACTGTGACTTTTTTCGACGCGCTATATTGTAACTTTACGACGCGCTATACTGTGACTTAACAACGCGCTATACTATGACTTAACGACGCGCTATACTGCGACTTTTAACGACGCTCTATACTGTGACTTTTAACGACGCGCTATACTGTGACTTAACGACGCGCTATACTGCGACTTTTAACGACGCGCTATACTGTGACTTTTAACGACGCGCTATACTGTGACTTTTAACGACACGCTATACTGTGACTTTTAACGACGCGCTATACTGTAACTTAACGACGCGCTATACTATGACCGTTTTTGACTTTTTTCGACATGTTATACTATTACTTTTTTGACGTTATACTATGACTTTTTTTGACATGCTATACTATGACCGTTTTCGACTTTTTTCGACATATTATACTATTACTTTTTTTTTACATGTTATACTATGTTATTGTTCTTAAATACACTACATGTATTATAATTTATATAAATATTTTCCCCATTATCTTATGTTCTCATTGCACAGCTCCTGTCTTCCTCAGTTGCTCTGCTTCCAGTGCAGCTTGTTTTAAGTAGAGCTTTTATCCAATCAGATCTCACCTCTGTGTCTCTAGGTAAGAACAGAGGCAGAGGCCTGCAGACTCACAAGTGCATCCATGTGCAGTTTAAGTGAATGGGGACGATGTTGTTGATTGTCATAGTGTTCAACCAATCAGATCTTTAGTTTGACATGTTGGGCGTATTCTTTGACGTGTCAGAGCTGCTAGCTGGCCTACAACTACGTCAGCATTACGTGCAGCTCTGCAGTGAGGTGAAAGATTAAACTTGTTTCTCTGGAGGTGATGCGTTTCTTCTTGCAGCGATGACACTCGTATGGTTTCTCTCCCGTTTATAGAAACTGTTCTCTAAACGGCAACAGCTAAGCTAGCAGCTAAGCTGAGGGGTCACAGAGATTTAAAGGGCCAGTCCACCCTGAAATCCCAGAGAGAAGATAAAGATCCGCGTGAGAAGTACTAATACAACACGATGAAAGTACTCCACTACCAGTAAAATACCTGCATTTTAAACGTACTGAAGTAAAAGCACATACGTTTTAACAGGAAAATAGTTTGTGGACGCTTTGAAGCTCCCAGTTTGGTCATTTTTGTCCGTCGCCATCTTGTTTTTTTCCCTTTCAACCAGTGAACAGGAAGTGACCATATATGGTCTGAGGAGCAGTGACGTAAAGACGCCGTGTTAAAACTACAGAATATTAAGTCAATAACAAGATGAATACCCTGAAATGATTTTCTCCTGATCTCTGCTGTGACCATGAACACACCACGCTTCATCATCTTCATCCTCTGTATCTTTATTGGAAACTTTTATCAGATCATCTTCAAAAATAACACAAACCTAACTTAAAAAACACATGATGGGGCCTCGGTGAAAAGAATCATGGGAAATGTAGGAATATAAAAAAGGTTTTAAAAAACAACAAAAACACCGTCTGCTTCACTAAAAGAAGTCGAGGTCGTCTGGAGCGTCGAGGTCCCTGTACTCGATGATGGAGCGGGGGTCCCCTCTCTGAGCCCTAAACACACACACAGTTACACACCAACAACACTTAAGAAACGTGTATTTATGAACCATCGTGTCTTTTCTCCACCTGTTTCGTTGTTTCCCTGGAAACCCTCCTCCTCCTCCTCCTCCTAAATGACCTCTGAAGTTGTCATAGTTACCACGCCCCACCCCAAACTGGTTGGGGGGGAAGGGGGGTCCTCCACCTGCAACACACACGCAGAAATACACTCATAAGCACCGTGTCCCCACTAGTGTGAGTGTGTGTGTGTGTGTGAGTGTGTGTGTACCAGGGAAGCCGGGCATCGGAGGTCTGACTCCAGGAGGATATCCCAGAAGGCTTTGCTGCTGTGGCGACTGACCAGGAAACCCTGGCATACCAGGGGGCATGGCTTAAAGGGAGAGAATATTTATTCAATTGTATTCAAACTTTATTGAGACAGTGAAGACAATCATTTTAAATTCACAAAACAATTAAATAAAAACACACTATTGTGTTCTGACCCACAATCCTTTGCACATTTCAGACTCCTATAATAAACATGAAACTATTCTAATTATTAAAACAATTCAACTTCTATCTTCTACCAGAAACAAATGAACAATCCACGTTTCCCAGAATGCCTTTCAGCAGTAGACACTTCCTGTGCGTGTGTGTCACACACCTTGTGCTGGCGGGGGGAGGGGCTTGTTCTCAGGTAAGGCGGGTCTCTTGGCATCCAGCAGGAAGTTGTTGAAGAAGACGACTTCCTGTGTGACGGCGGAGACTTTGTCACCGTGTTTGTTCAGAATGTGTTTACGCACAAACTCTGGAGCCTGAACAACAACAACAACAACAAGTGTTACCACAGTAACCACAGACACACACACACACACACAGACAGACAGGTAGGAGGTCTCACCTTGAACTTCTTCCCGCTCAGAGGACAGAGCCACTTGTCTTTACTGAGCTCCTGAGTGTTTGAGGACAGGAACTTCTCCACCTGGAGACACACAGACAGGTCAGCAGACAGACAGACAGGTCAGCAGACAGACAGACGGGTCAGCAGACAGACAGACGGGTCAGC
>NW_022285807.1:0-3251 GCF_004355925.1 Anarrhichthys ocellatus | reverse complement strand
CACTAGAGAGAATGCAGCTTTAACACATGAAGCTTTGGCTTCACTCAGCAGAACTTGTATTTGATCAAAACGGAGTTTGAAGCCCAAAACAGCCTGAACTCTAGCAGCAAAAATGTTGCCATCATGGAAGCTAACACGCTAAGCTAAAGCTATCATTCAGATAACGTGACCACACCCGATCAGATCAATCAACCAGCAACAGAGAACCTGACCTGAGTCCCTTTAAATTCTTAATGATCTCCATGAATCCAGAGCTGCGACCTGCTGGACTGACAACTGTTAAACTTTGATCATGACTGGACGTCATCGCGTCAGAGGTCTTCAACAGGTGGTCCGCAACATTTTTGGTTGATTAGACAATTTAAATTTTTTTTTTTTTTTTTCTCTAAACATGAATCTGTCCATTATTTTAATAGTTCAGTATTGTATGAAAGATAACTGGTATGTTTATGCATGGCAGTGGTACTAATAGGCCATCACTCATTTTTCGTTTCCACATTTGTTTAAAATGAAAACGTCAGTTTAAATATCTTGTATGCACACTGTAAAATCTAATTAGTTAACCTTACTTAAAAAAAACATGCAAACCGATTGCCTTGAAAAAAGCAAGTAAAGTAAGGTACTCATTTCATTCAAGTATAAGTACACTTACACTCGAGTTTCAGTAACTAAAAAAAACGAGTGAAGAGTACTTGAAACTTTACTTAAGATGTACTCTTGACTTAATAAAGCCTACTCAGAATTACTATTTCAAACAACTAAATAATTTCAAGTGAAATATACTTTGTGTGTATTCCAAGCAACACATTTATTTAAGTCAGGCTAACTTATGTGACATTTACTGCTACTTAATATTTCTCAGTTGTGTTTACTTGAACACTAAAATCATTTACTTGGTAAAACCATGCAAACCGATTGCCTTGAAACAACCAAGTTCATGTTACTCGTCTAACTTATGTCAAACATCCTTTAAACAATAATGAAAAACAGGTTCCATTGTATTCAAACAATCACATTTACACATAATAAATCAAGGTAGTGACACAGTTCAAAGTTCTAGTATATGATTTTTTATTTTAACATTAGGATTTGGTTCAGATAAAAACATTTAGTAAAATGTACAATTTGATCATCAAGTAGACATGTACCGGAGGTTTTATATTTCACAGAGGAACAACTTTTTCACAATAGCAATTTAAAACACCAAATGCTCAGCTATGTTACACTGCTTTGCCAACTCACTGCTATAAGAGTATTGTGAACAATGGAGTCTGCTGGACTGTCTTTTTTTCCCCCATCAGCCTACATATGCCAGCATCAAAATCAGTGATGGTACAGTTATCTGCCATCAATACTTTCCAGCTGTAGTATAAATTGGGCTTTATAAAAATAAATGCAATTATAATACTGACAAAGAAAAATCCAACCCTGATCTTTAACCTAACATACAGTCCTGAAACAATGCCATTAATACTGTAATAGCTATAAAACGTTGTTTATAGACCAAACTTGGTGAAGAACCAACGGGCTGACAACTACAAAATGGCTTCATTCAGTTAGCAGAACAATATGAAAGAGAAAGGACTCCGGCATTGGATCTCACACTTTTTTAACATACACTGGCAGCCTCTGGACATGACTTGCTGATGAATCCATGGGCTAACTATTTGAAACGAGTGCCTTAGTGTAGTTAACGTAACAAAAAGCAACTGAATCTAATGCCAAACGTCAACGCCTTTATACAGTAATTTACGTTCTAACTATTTTTAAGAGTTTGCAGTTTTGGTGGGAGTTTGTCTTGTGCCAAGCGTCACTCTTTGAATGAAGTTGAAAGTGGTTTTCATGGCTTTAGGGTATTCAGTCCAAGTGTAAAGAAAATGACAACCCAAACCAGAGGCAAAGTGCTTGAGGTAGGTTCAGGAGATCATCCATTACAATACCTTCCTCAACAATGATGGAAGTAGACACTGGATCAAGGTGTCGTTGATTTGGACAGAGGGACATCTTCACTGATGTTCGTCAGCACCCCAACAGATACTTGTGCCCAGGCATCATCCCTGTCAGAATCCTGTGTAAGACCAAACAGAAACAACATTACAACAAGGAACTATAAATTGTCACTGTGTCATATGTCCCATCTACGCTGCCTTCCAGCCTTGCCCATAACATTTTCCTTTCACACACCTGCATTTAGTAGTTGTATCCACATTAGTGGGCCTAAAACAGTTTTGACCAGTTTACAGATGTCCAGTAAAGTTGAATGAAGCCGGTGGCTACTCGCGTCCATGTGAAAAACTATGGGTGTGTTGGAAAGACTGTTACAAAGGCACTAGAGTCATTAAATACACAGACGTAGCATGGCCTATCCTAACTGTTGCGTTCACTCCCGTGATATTATCGTTTCCTTCAACCACGCTTTGCATGATATATAAAAACATGTCCGCTAACGTCATACACCCATCGCGTAACGTAAAATAATATAACTCCACCGCTAACGAAACAAACAGTACTGTTAAATAGTCTTCTAGTTGTCCACCTAACGCGGCTGCAAACTGCACATTTCAACAACACCGTGTTTAACGTCGCTCTCAAAGCACGGTTCATGCTGCATTCACTTGTAACTCGGAATTTCCAAGTTGTAATGTCGTGCGACCTGCGACCAAAATACGTTGGCTGTGTCAACTCGAGGAAAACCGAACAATTAAAATGTACATCGGACTTTCCACTTTCGTTATGGCAAAATTAAAATATGTTTTCAGGTGAACCTGGAGCAGTGGTGGGAACAGCTAACGTTAGTCTTTAGGCTCCCGCTAAAACATGCCTGAACAAGTTTAGCTAAGCTAATGTGCAGTGATTATTAGCCAAGTCAGCTAGCGTTGGCTAGTTAACAATTAAAATGTTTTCAGGCGAACCTGGGGCAGTGGTGGGAAAAGCTAGTCTTTAGGCTACCGCCAAGACATGCCTGAATAAGTCTAGCTAATAGACGAAATGTGCAGTGAGTGTTAGCTAAGTCAGATAGCGTCGGCTAGTTAACGATTAGCAAGCGTTAGCTCACGCTAGCTAACATTGGCAGCAGTCAGAAACAAACATTTTACACACAGTTACTGTTTGCTTGATGACTTACCTTAACATTCTTCAAAAGACAAAATGAATCTTCACAAAAGCCAAGTGGTTTTGTCTTTCTTGCCTCAGCTACCGAGTCCTCCGATCCACCATCTTGAGCGCACACATGGACTGAATGTGGGCTTCTG
>NW_022285806.1:0-3251 GCF_004355925.1 Anarrhichthys ocellatus | reverse complement strand
GCTTATTAATCAAGAATAAAACATTTATAACTGTTGTTATGAACTGCATACTAATGAATTATTAATGTAGGAACAATGCTTTATAAATGATGAATTAAGTGTTTACTCACACTTAACTAATGCTTCATAGTGTGTAGTTATTATAAAGTGCTACCAAAGTTTCTTTAAGTTATGAATGATAAGAATGTGAACGTAAAACTATTCAGATTTGATATAAACTAATAGTTTTGTGTTAAATGGAAGGCAATGTTGTGATATCGTAGCGCACAGATGCACAGACTTTTAAAAGGGAGCCCTTGTTTGTATAAGAGACATTGCTATTAAATATATTTTTTCTTCAATGTTTGGATATTTTGAATAAAATACGATATGAAAATAGATAGGTTTGCTCAACCTTTTGATATTTGCATAAACTCTCAAAATAAACTTGCAATGTAAGTTTTCTTAGTTTTTAAGTTTACTTATACAGCAAAACTACATGGTAAGGCTTAAGAAGAGGTTGTGGTTGAGATTAAAATAAGTATGTTTATTGTGTAAAATAACTACGCTTGTTAAGTATCTGTCGAATGTAAAGTACAAAAGTTACACAACAAACTACAGTAAAACCGCAACGTTGACTTTGTTTCACTTACGCTGGTCTCCTGGGTGAAAGTTCTGTTTGTTTGACCTTTTCATCCTCACCTCCTGTTTGAGCTTCGTTCTCTTTATACTACATCAGTTTTCTATCCATCTATTAATGACGCGGATGAGTTTACATTGGAGGTACTTAAAAAGCCCGGTGTGTCCCATACAGACCCTAAAGGATGCCTCGGCACTGACTGAGATGCCGTTGTTGAGGAGCTGGGAGTGAGAACGTATTGGTTTAACAAAGGAGACTAGTGCAGATTGTGCAAAAAGGAAACCATTGTCTGGTTTTCAGGCTCGGGTACAATGCTCCTGCTGTTTCAAGGCAAGTCTGTGTGTCCAAACTGATTTTTTTTGATATCTGCTAAGAGTCTGCAAATGAACATTTATGTTCTGTTTCTTATTGTTGAGATTACATATGTCATGTGGCGCCTGCTCATAACCTTGACTGTCAGCAAACATAACATCCATCTTCCTTTGGGGCGAAAAAAAAGAAAAATTTGCCTCTAATCAATGATAGGCTTGAATTTACGTTGTCTCCTTCACACACATACATACTGACTCACCCTAGCATCAGAGAGACTCTACAGGGAGGAATAAGCTTTAGTACCGTGCACAGAGGCTTGACCTGATCAATGGAAAACATTGTAAAGTCAAAATAAATTGGAAAGGACAAATCAAAAGAACTGAAAAGTCTATTTTCTTTGCAGTGCTTCAGAGAAGTGACTGAATCAGTTTGAAAAACCATTTAATGTTGGAACAGCAGTATTTCCTAAGCCTAGCGAAACACTAAAGCTATGTCCTTAGCATAAAAAAAGCATTTTATACGTTGTTGTGTTCACTCAATTAGCATCAGGTTGCCACAGCAAGAACTGTTCAATGGTTCTTGAACAGTTCCCCTATTAACAGTGTGAATAGGGGAACAGCATATACACACCATACCCTCTACACTGTTTATATAACACATTGTTATTTACACTTCAGGTCAGGAGGAATAGATTAGGTGTTTGAATGTGTGCCATTAATGCTTGCTATTAATTATGGAAAATGTTCTCCAGCTAATGAGGGAGCAAAAAACAAGCTGGCTATAGTTTATCAATGTAGTTTAAGAACACACACACACACGACCATGCACACACACTAAAACAACTTCACTAACAAGGACCACACCAATAACAATATGAGTTTAGAGAGGTTTATTGCATAGTGGAATGATTGTTAGATTCAAGAAGCGGAAGGGGTCGAGGGATGAATAGATATAGGGTAGAGGGATGAAAGGCAGAAGGGTAGAGGGATGATGGGATGTGGGGTAGGGATGAAGAGATGAAGGGATGAGGGGTAGGGGTCGAGGTAGAGGGATGTAGGGTAGGGGTAGGGGTAGAGGAATGAAGGGATGTAGGGTAGGGATGAAGGGATGTAAGGAAGAAGAAGAGGAGGGTTTGTAGGAAGGAGTTTAGGCGATCAAATGGGGACCGTTGATGTCCAGTGGCTGGCGGGAACGGAGACTGTAGAGTGGGGCTTGTCTCTTCAGAAGCTCTGGCAGTGCAGAGTCCCCAAAGATAGCTCCATAAAGACTGATGCTGATAGCGTTTCTGGTGTCGTTCGGGTTGGAAGGATGTGGTCGGAAATTCCTTGGCTTGAAGCGGTGGAGGCGGCGCTGAGTAAACTCGGGGGTATTATGGATCGGCCCAAGATAGCGAAAGTGGTGGTGAGCCCGAGACCGCAACAGGGGATCTTGTGGGGAGTTCGGCTGGTTGAACTTGAGCTTAAGTAATCGCGGATGGGTTCGTACAGACTTGGGTACGAGTCTGGTCGGAAAAGGTAGATGGGTTGAGGTGGACTGTATTGGTTGGTCTTGCGGCGTTGAGGTCATAGACGACTGTGTCGGGAGGATGGATGTGATGTCTGACACGGTGGCGTCTCGGGACGGATGGAGTTCAAGGCGGTGAACTCGGAGCAGCGAAAGAAGCTGGCAAGAACGCGGACTTTAATGCTTTGCCCATGAAGGGAGACGGATGACCTGAGCTGAGGGTGAGGATGCTGCAGGTGAGGAGGACCGAAGTGAGGAGCAGCCATTTAGGCGTAGTTTGGCTTTACAAACCTTCGAGTAGCATGGCGACGTGTGAGTGGGTAGGCTGGGCATGGAGCCATGAGGACAGTTTGTGTAGATGTTAATTCCACTTATGTAAACCTGTACGGTGGAGGGCTTGACCTTAAGGAGGGAAATGGATAAGTGACTGAAGGTCGTGGGGGTAAGGATCTCGAGTGGCAGGAATGGAAGGAGTTGTGAAAGCTTGGAAGCGGTTCCGTCCGGTGAGGCACGATGAGAGCTTGGGGGCGACGTTATTGAGGATGCCATCTGCGCTATATTCTGAGTGGATGGCAATGGTCTTTAATGGACCTTTCATGCCCCAAAAGAATGGCTACTATGGGATGCGTTTCGTCGATCGCGGAGGAAGGTGTGGGATGAGAATTCGCACGGCCAAGGACCGATTGTCGCTGTAGAAGCCGTCAAAGCTGATCGAGGGTGCTGCGTCTGTGAAAAGCTGGATGTCTTCCGGCTTGGTGATGTGTTCGTCATGGAAGAAGGAGATGCCGTTCCGGGAGGAGAGGAACTGGTGTCGGTT
>NW_022285805.1:522-3253 GCF_004355925.1 Anarrhichthys ocellatus | reverse complement strand
CCCCCCCCCCCCCCCCCCCCCTTCCCATTCTCCAACACTGGAGAGGTAATGAAATATGGTAATAGCTTTGGACCCCCGGATTAAAGTCTTCCTACCCTGATGGAAGTTTTTTTTCCTCCACATTTTCAACCCTAAAGCGACAACAATTTGTATACATGATTGATTGTGTTTGGGTTCTTTTTGGGGATTTTTTAATTGCTTATGTATTTAATTTGCAAATCGGAGAGACAAGGGCTCAGTTTACTTCTTGTGTGGGGAGGAAAGCGCTCGTGTCTGTATCTCAATAAATAATAATAAATAAAAAAACAGGCTGCGGAGGGAGAAACAGCATCATGCAAAACTAGACAAAAAAATTGAAATAAAATAGGCGAGATAGGATGTATTTGAGATATTGTGCTTTTGTGTCCCTGTTTGGAGACAGCAGCAAAATACTATCAATGCAAAAAGGGAAAAAATACAAAAATAGTAGAATAAAAACTGTAAATATAGGAAGATGTATGTTGTAAAATATACTGTATATAAAGAAAATAGTTTTCGACAGATTTCGTCTGCTTTTAACCCCTTTCCTTGATTTGTGTCCTAAATGGTCATGTGGCCATGGACTTTGGGCCATGATCTAAGCCTGAATATCATATTTTAATTCCTGCACTGTATTCTGCTTGTGTTTTGGTTTTTGTCAGTTTATTTTAAAAAATGAAAAAAACAAAGACTCAACGTCTGTCAGATTTCAGGCCCTAAATCACGAATCCTCAGTAAAGAGATGTGAAATATGAATGAGGATTAACATTTTAACGTCGTTGGGATTATAAAGCAGGAGATGTGGATTCAACGAAGATTTATGAAGCCATATTTGGGGTTTGAGAAGCAGAGTGGTTTATTTAACAGATCACAATCAATGACAGATACATTGATCCCGCGCGGGCCTGCAGGGCTTTACTTTTGGGGGGTCAGCTTAGTTGACCCTTACTGGACTGCTTTGAAGACTCTTTAAATTCAAGTGTCTCGATTGTAAAAGTTCCTGTGTGTCTTTTAAAAATTTTTTTTTATCTACGTGCACGCGCTCGGGCACTTTTCCCCAAGGTTGAACGCCCCCTCGTGGTTCGGTTGCCCCACTGAAGCGAGAGTACAAAATCATAAATGAAACAGACTCAATAACATCACATTGACCTTTTCAGCAGCATGGCCTTGAGGTACATCAAACATGTAAGTCCCTTGGAGGATAAACCTGCAAACTATAAGAGTGAGGTGGTATTGTTGTTGCTCACTGAGGCACTTTAACGAGCAGCTTCCTGAACGGTATTCGGTGTCTTTAATGGTAGTAGGCTATTGTATGCGTGATTATATATCTGCTGTATAGCTTTAATGTGTCTAATCTAAGGGCTCGTGCGTGCGGTGTAAACACAGAGGACCTTAAATGATTAAATATCGAGAAATAGGAAAGAAGGGGAAATAAGACTTTTTTTTTTTAATTTGGCTCATGCTTTAGGCTATTTGTGTGTTTAATATTACAGGGGCGAGGCTGAGATATGCTCTCTCAAATCAGGTGGGACGAACACGTAATGAATCCCCCCCCCCCCTCTCTATCTCTCTCTATCTCTCTCTCTCTCTTAGTTTGGAGTGAAGATGCGGAGCTCGCCAATTGCATTTCATTAGAACATCCGTCTGCGATCCGCAATCAATTAGGTAATGGCTGGGAATGCATGTTTCATATGTTTGTCTCTCGATTCTCCCCGAGCTAAAGCTTGATATTGTGTTGAAGGAGGGGTGTTCTTATAACACTTGGCAGCTCTGCAGGCCTGCAAATATACGGTGAGAGGAACAGGAAGCTCAAAATGCCCTAAAATGCTGTGGCCCTTTAAGATCGGCCTCTCTGTACTCGTTTCCTCTCTTTCCCATCCATATATATAGAAAGAGGGACAATTCCTGTTTAAGTTCATGAGCATTCCCATCTTTTATAAAGCCTTGCTGCAACTAAGCCTCTCTCTCTTTTTTTTTAGTAATACTCAATTAATTAGCCATTTAATATTGACATGAATAAATTGAGCGCAAATGGCTATAAAGGCGTTTAGTTTTTTCACTTCGTTAATTGAAATTAAACATATGATCATTTACTCCCCGAGCCTCCTGCGTCGCTTCACCAAAGCCTCCCCATTGGTGGACGGACAATGCAAGCGGAGGGCGTCATTGGCCCACGGGATTCGCAGCAGCCAATCGGCGCGCTCCGCCCACCCCCTCCCTGCTTTTACCTAGTGGGCTCGCGGTGATGGGGATGGCGGGGTGTGGGTGTGTGTGTGTGGGGGGGGGTTGCTCGTGTCGCAATTGGCTGGCACCGCTGTGAGTGACGGGCAGCTGGGCCGGCGCGCGTGGGTTAGGGTTCCAGGGGTTTGGGAGCGCGGGCGCTGTCCGCACGAGAGCAGGTCCTGAAACGCGGCGTGCTGCCCACTGTTGGACGCCTGCAGCGCCGGACGCTTTTTTTTCTCCGTGCGGTTCGAGGGAAAACCTGTTTATGTAAATATTTACACACCAACATTTTGGACGTTTTTTTGGGGTGGTTTCTGGCACGAGCGCGGAGAAAACTATAGCTTTTGAATTTTTGGGAACAGGGTTGTTTTCTTTTTCCAACGCAAAACTCACACAGAAAGCAGGAGTCCAACACGTTTGTGCCTAGAGTCCCAGTCAACACGGAGAGAGAGAGAGAGAGAGAGAGAGAGAGAGAGAGAGAGAGAGAGAG
>NW_022285805.1:0-512 GCF_004355925.1 Anarrhichthys ocellatus | reverse complement strand
AGAGAGAGAGAGAGAGAGAGAGAGAGAGAGAGAGAGAGAGAGAGAGAAAGGGGGAGAGATAACAGAGTGAGCAAGAGCTGCCTTTCGTTCTCACTCACAGGATAACAACTCAGCAGCTTTTTCCTCAAACCAGAGAGTTATTTTCTTTTTTTTCTTTTCCCGCTGTTCAATATTCTGTATTGTCTTTCTTTTCTCTTCTTTTTTCTTTTTTCTTCTTTTTTGGCCCCGGTGGATATGAGACTTCAAGATGTGAGCAGTCACCCGCTCTCATGCGCGTTATTGATGGGAGATTACCAAGTGTTAATGTGAAGGCGACCTGCCGAGGACGATCTCTGACGAGAAGAAAAAATGTGCTGCCAATAAGCTGGAAGAAAAAACAACCGTGGATTTGTAAAGAATATATTTTTTATTTTTTCAACTGGGTTTTTTCTTATTTTTAAATATTGTAATAGATTTCAGTCTCCTCAGAGACCGTCCTCGGCAGGTCGCCTTCACATTAACACTTGGTAAGC
>NW_022285804.1:2100-3242 GCF_004355925.1 Anarrhichthys ocellatus | reverse complement strand
TCTCTCTGTCTGTCTGTCTCCCTCTCTCTCTGTCTGTCTGTCTCCCTGTCTCTCTGTCTGTCTGTCTCCCTGTCTGTCTGTCTGTCTCTCTGTCTGTCTGTCTCCCTCTCTCTCTGTCTGTCTGTCTCCCTCTCTGTCTGTCTGTCTGTCTCCCTCTCTCTCTGTCTGTCTGTCTCCCTCTCTCTCTGTCTGTCTGTCTCTCTGTCTGTCTGTCTCCCTCTCTCTCTGTCTGTCTGTCTCCCTCTCTGTCTGTCTGTCTCTCTGTCTGTCTGTCTCCCTCTCTCTCTGTCTGTCTGTCTCCCTCTCTGTCTCCCTCTCTGTCTGTCTCCCTCTCTGTCTGTCTGTCTCCCTCTCTGTCTCCCTGTCTGTCTCCCTCTCTCTCTGTCTGTCTGTCTCCCTCTCTGTCTCTGTCTGTCTGTCTGTCTCTCAGAGAGAGGGGACCCTGATGGGAACAGCGATAGGAACTTGTTTCGGTTACTGGCTCGGTGTTTCCTCCTTCATCTACTTCCTGGCGTATTTGGTCAACGCTCAGATCACCATGCTGCAGATGCTCTCCCTGCTGGTCAGTGACAGTACTGCAAGTACATGTAGCAGTTGTGTACTCTCTCTTTGCGTTGTGTTTTCATTCAGGCACATGTTATGCACATGCACACACAAAGAAAGCAGCTGATCTTCCTGTGTCGCCACATGTTCTGCAGAGCGGGTTTGGCGCGTCAGAATTACTCCTGATATTTAATCAGACTCCTGATGTCTGTTAAATGAAGCTTTCATGTTCTTGGAAGTTGTAGCTCTTCTTCTGTCTCTAGTGGCCTTTCCTCTTTGCAAAGAAGCTCTCCAAAAGTTATTCACTCATTTTCGCTAGTTTGTGGGCTTAATGTTTGAGGTAACGTGACCGAGACGAGCGTCTTGACATGTCAAGAGGCACAGGCGGATGAGATTGCGAGAGAATCCGGTCATTTTTCAAAATAAAACTTCTTTCAGATTCTGATAATCAATAAAACAGAAATAATATAATATTTATTCTGTCTGTGCGGCCCGGTACCAAATGACCCACGGCCCGGTACCGGTCCGTGGCCCGGTGGTTGGGGACCACTGCACACACACACACACACACACACACACACACACACACACACACACAC
>NW_022285804.1:0-2090 GCF_004355925.1 Anarrhichthys ocellatus | reverse complement strand
ACACACACACACACACACACACACACACACACACACACACACACACAGTACTGCAAGTACACACACACACAGTACACACACAGTGTACCACAGCTCCCATGATGCTTTGAGGGATATAACCAGGAAGTGTAATTTGTGATTTGTAGTCTTTTCATTGGATCACTTGTGTGACATCACTTCCTCTCTCCTGTCGTCAGGGTTACGGTCTGTTTGGGCACTGCGTCGTCCTCTTCGTCACCTACAACATCCACTTCCACTTCCTGTTCTACGTCCTCTGGCTGCTGTGTGGAGGACTGTCCACTCTGCGCATGGTGAGGACTGCGTTTCCCACCAGCCTCTTGTCCCTCAGCCGCTCACTAACCCGCCTCCTATTTCTTGTCCTCCATCAGGTAGCGGCTCTGCTGTCCCGTACGGTGGGTCAGACTCCTCGTCTCCTCCTCTGTGGGACTTTGTCTGTCCTCCACATGCTCTTCCTGCTCTACCTTCACTTCGCCTACCACAAGATCGTAGAAGGTGAGACTCCTCATCTCCTTTACTGAGGTCATGAGACCTCCCGTCCTCGTCTAGAGTCGGAGCGAGACCTCCCGTCCTCGTCTAGAGTCGGAGCGAGACCTCCCGTCCACGTCTAGAGTCGGAGCGAGACCTCCCGTCCTCGTCTAGAGTCGGAGCGAGACCTCCCGTCCTCGTCTAGAGTCGGAGCGAGACCTCCCGTCATTCCGTTTTGTGGTTTCAGGTCTCTTGGACTCTCTTGAAGGACCCAACATGGCTCCCATGCAGCGGGTGGCCAGAGACGTGCCTGAGCTGACCCTGAATGCCTCCATGAGGAGCCTGGGCCCCCTGCTGAGGGCCCAGTGAACATCTTCATGTACATTTTAAATCTTTCTGTAATGTTTAAAGTTTAATGTTTAATGTTTAAAGATGTATTTATAGTTTCTGAACAGAGACTCAAATAAACTGCTTTACTTTAAATAAACGTTTACAAACTGATTATTTGTTTCTATTCAAGTTCTTCTCTTTGTATATATTATATATTTATATATATTTACTGGTGCTGGGCAACGATTACAATGTTTAATCGCCATTAATCTCATTGTTATGCACAAAGTTCAATAATGAATTCAAAAGTAGTGTATTGTGCACTTTTATTTTAAAGTACTGCTATATGAACTAAAGGTCAATAACATTTGGTTTAAACACATCAGGTTCTTGTTAGCAGCAGTATTCCCTTTACACAGTAGCAGTTATAACACAGTTATGATTCTGATCATAGATATTCAGCCGGTGTTCACAACTTTATCTTCATGTGTGTAAGAGATGATATTTAAATATACACCTTGAAAACTGCAAACCTATCTACGTCATGTTTTTATGTTTGTTAAATTCTCAGTAGTGATACTAAATGATGCTTATTATACATATTACAAACAAAACACTTTAAAAACTCTAAAACAATCATTTAAATGAATAATTTCTTTTTTTCTTTTTGTGGTATGTTGGTCAGACACATATGCAACGCTAATTACCGTAATATGTGTGGTATTTGTTATAAATGTACGTTGGTACATAGAGGGTGATAAGAAGCTGTACATGGAGGGACTTAGGACCCAGGGGAATGTAGGTGAAGGAAACGGGAAGAGACGGAAGAGATGCCACACAAACAGCTGTTCACCGCCTGCTGCCAGCAGTTCGGCCGGCCGGTTCTTGTGTTCAAAATGTCCTTTCAATAATTAAAAAAAAACTGCGTTAACGAGCGATAAAATAATTGTCGCATTAATTAATGAACGCAAAACGCGTTAACTTGCCCAGCACTAATATATTTATATATTAAATATATATATATATTGTGTATATATATTATATATAGTGTATATATATATATATTATGTATATATATATATATATATTATGTATGTATATATATATTATGTATGTATATATATATTATGTATGTATGTATGTATGTATACAGACGCACGTACATTGAACAGTGTGTTAAACCTGACCTCAGCGATGTCTCGCAGGTTCTTTTTCTGCTCTGATTGGAGCACACTGAAGGAACAACCTGACAGGATGCGCTTTGAGCGCATATA
>NW_022285803.1:2612-2854 GCF_004355925.1 Anarrhichthys ocellatus | reverse complement strand
GAGAGAGAGAGAGAGAGAGAGAGAGAGAGAGAGAGAGGGAGACAGGGAGGGAGAGAGGGAGAGGAGGATAAACAGAGAGATCACTGTCTCCACATCTTTGGCAAATCCATCACACTTCCTGTTACCAGGTGTGACTGTGGGTGGAATCAGAGTGTGTGTTTAAGTGATCCAGTTAAATATACTGCTCATCAGCAAACACACACACACACACACACACACACACACACACACACACACACACA
>NW_022285803.1:0-2602 GCF_004355925.1 Anarrhichthys ocellatus | reverse complement strand
CACACACACACACACACACACACACACACACACACACACACACACACGGTGGATGGATAACTACAGTATGTGCCACCACACCCACATAGCACACACACGGTGACTTCTACACCGCCTGCTCTCTGAGCTGCTGCTGCCTCCGTCTACAACTACATGATTTCTTTATTTCAGTTTCACTTTGGATGTTTTCTTCAAGCCTCCACCTTAAACACACAACACATAAAACATGGTGACTTCAAATGAAACCAGTTAGAGAGAAATAACGTTTCTAGAAGTGCAGGACATTTAAACGCTGGACCTGAAATTAGAGGACAAAGCAAATGGACAAAAACAAGCAGGTAGAATAAAAATAAAATAAATAAATAATCTCATCTTTTAATCAGCTCCACCACCAAAAAGTCACGTTTTCATCAGATATAGAGCTATAGAGATATAGAGCTCTGATTCGACTCAAACATTCAAGAACGACCTGCAGAGTGACAAAAAACAGAGCGTTAAGTCTCTAAAAATACAAAATATCCTAAAAACAAGATGCTAATTTAATACTAAAACCTCCACCGGGGCTTTAACTGTGTGTGTGTGTGTGTGTGTGTGTACACAGTAGTTAAAGTGTACACACACACACACACACACACACACACACACACACACACACACACAGACAAGTGATTAATCTGACCACTCCTGTTCTTGGCAGTGTGCTTCCGCCAGTAAATCTAGCCTCTAGTGGCAGTCTGCATTCCACACACGCACGCACACACACACACACACACACGCACACACACACACACTGTACAAAATAAACAGACCAACCTTCAGGAATAACAGCACACAGTCATATCGCCGCATGCATACACCTGCAGAGAAACACACCAGGACTAAAGTATGTGAATCCAGGTGCAAGCACACACACCTGGAAAATTGACACTTAATACCACTTTACATGATATGAAGTTCATGTAAAGTCACAGGAACAGAAACGATGGAAACAACACTGTGGTTCAGCTAAAGATAGCTAACGTCCAGCAAACAGGATCCATTCAAACTACAGGAAACATATATTTACACACAATGTTATACACAACGTTTGAACAGTTCTGTTCTTTACTGGATAACTTTAAGTTGAGTTGCCGTCATTCTGTATTGTTGTTTCACTTCTGTTTGTATTTGTAACATTTCCGTGTTTGATTTGTTTTTGATCCTGTTTAACTTGAGGCAGAAACCGTGATTGTTTGAGCTTTTCTCAATAAAAAAGTGTTAAGCTATCAGAAGTTGTTTGAAACTAACTGAAAATGATGTGCATGAATTTCAGTTGCAATCAATTAAATATGAGGAGTGTCTTGGTCGCTAAACGGTTACGCTAAAGTAACTATGACGTCACCGGTTTGATTCTTTGTCATCACTTCATACCTCATACATGTCTTCATACAACGGTTCGTATGATATCTTACAGAAAAGTTACTCCTCATTTTTCATCTGTTTTGCTACAAAATTCAGCAACTCGTGTTCACAGGAAACAACTTAGTTATGTTGCCTCAACTAAACTATCTAGTTAGGTTGAACAGAAGATGGTGGATTGGGTAAAACAAACAAGGGAAGTTGTGTTACTGTCCGCATGTTATATGATAAATAAATCAGCGTTGACTTCTTGTTTCACACGGGGAACAAACGGTCCGATGAAAGGGAAAAAAGGAAGACATTAAAAAAATCAAGTTGGATGTAAAAGTGTAAATAAATTAAATGTAGATTTGCATCTTCAAGCTTGAAAGAAGACACGCTTGTATTACATGCGGTCCTTAAAATAAATCATTTTTGTATTGAATATACGTGATCTTCCATCGTGTTGCCTACAATAACTACAGCACGTATCCATAGACTGTGTGTGTGTGTGTGTGTGTGTGTGTGTAAGTGTGTACGTGTGTAAGTGTGTATGTGTTGTGGTCGGTGGATTCTAATTATAGAGGGACGTGTCAGCATGTCCTCTTTGTGGCTGAGGATACTCATCATCTTCATCACCATCATCAGAGAGTAGTGCATCCTATCATCACGCACACGCACACACACACACGCACACACACACACACGTACAGTAAACGTGAGTATACGGCCAACAGAAGATCACACAGACTCTGTTTGTGACGGTGAGCTCATTGTTTGACTCATTTGTCTGACCTTGGCTAATCTAATCAAGTCAGGAACAAAACCAAAATACACACAGTGTCACACACACACACACACACTCACACTCACACACACACACACACACAGACAGTCCTAAATTTACAGTTGGCGATAAGGTTATAAGAGCTAAACAGGAAACAGGAAGTCTGTGGAATGGTGGGAAAAAAATCTCAAGAAATCCTGAGTGTCAGTTTGAGGTGTGGCTGCTCTCACACGGTTTCATGTTTAAAGGTTTATAAATATAAACCAGTGATAAGTATTCAGACAGGGACATGGTTTTGTTGTTATGGCTTGGTTACATTAGATCTGAAATATCACTTAATTTAAGCTGAAACGTAGCTTCAGATTGAGCCTGTTAACATACGAAGTGACTCGAGCTTCATGTGTTAAAGCTGCATTCTCTCTAGTGTCCACCAGGGGG
>NW_022285802.1:0-3255 GCF_004355925.1 Anarrhichthys ocellatus | reverse complement strand
TGGTTGGTGGGGTGGGTTGGTTAGTTGGTTGATGGGGTTAGTTTGGTTGATGGGTGGGTTGGTTAGTTGGTTGGTGGGGTTGGTTGGTTTGGTTGTGTTTTCTAATGCCCCCCCCCTCTCCCTCTCTCTCTGTGACCCCTCAGCTTGCGACTGCGACCCTGAGGGCTCCCAGTCCGGTCAGTGTCAGGAGGACGGCCGCTGCGAGTGTCGTCCCGGCTTCGTGGGAGCTCGATGTGACATGTGTGAGGAGAATTACTTCTACAACCGCTCGGCACCGGGCTGCCAGCAGTGTCCCTCCTGCTACAGTCTGGTCAGAGACAAGGTGAGGACGGACGCTAGAGACGGGACGGATAGAAACTTATGTACGGCGTCCTTTTAGGGCTTTTGTAGCTCCAAAAATAAAAGACAAAAACTCAAATTTACAAGATTAAAGTCGTAAAGTTGGATATTCTCTCAGATTAAAGCGGTAAATTGCTCATCGTTTTTTTTCTGTGATTTTTCCAGCTCCATCATTTATTTTTCTGACCTACATTTCCTTAATACGCCGTCGTTCTTATGTCTCTGCACAAAGAAATATATTTTATTTATTGGTTGATTTTGGGAGGGACAGTGCACATTAATAAAACATCACTGTAAATGTATTTTTCATCTGTAGTCTCCTGGACAGATGTTACAAAGTCACCCTAAAAAAATCTGAATAAAAGATTAAAATGATGAAGTAATTCATCATTTATCCTTTTATAAGCATGTAGAAACAATAACAACAGTAATTATATGAGTAGAAACATTCAGGACACCTTTATACTACGTGGCCTAGTACGAAGCACTAAACCTAAAGAGCATGCAGAGAATGTAAAATGCATGAATAAAATATACGGCCGTGTTGTTCTCTGTGTCCAGGTGAACCAGCAGAGGCAGAAGCTCCACGACCTGCAGACCCTGATCGATAACCTCGGCTCAGGCCAGGACACCGTCAGCGACAAGGCCTTCGAGGACCGGCTGAAGGAGGCAGAGAGGGCCATCATGGAGCTGCTGGGGGAGGCTCAGGCCAGCAAAGGTCATGATACAGACCGATGAGCTCGTAGATCACATGGCTCAGTGTCTGTTCCCCTTGATAACAATCCTGTTTCAACACTGCTGATGTTCCAGAGTCATGGTTATAGATTCTACTGTACATCGTACTGATGGAGAACTAGAACGTCTGCTGCACCTTCTGTCATGTCAGGAACTAGCTCAGCCCTGATTTCAGCTTTTGAATTCAATTTAAACAACGTGTTTTACCCGACTGACCTCTGACCTTTGACCAACACAGACGTGGACCGCGGTCTGCTGGATCGCCTGGACGGCATCAACAACACTCTGACGACCCAGTGGAACCGCCTGCAGGGCATCCGCAACACGGTGGACGACACCGGCACGCAGGCCGACCGCGCCCGCCACCGGGTCCGAGACGCCGAGGACCTGATCGACCGCGCCCGACAGGAGCTGGACAAGGCCAAGGACGCCGTCGGCAAAGTGGTGAGTCGCCGGTCACGGCGCTGTTGTCTCGGCGACCGTTAACCATAACAGAGCCCGCCGATAGATTCACTGACTGGTGTCTCTGTCTGCAGGACATCAAACCCCCGAGCGGCACCGGAGATCCGAACAACATGACGCTGCTGGCTGAGGAGGCTCGGACGCTGGCGGACAAGTAAGAAGAAGAGAGTTGTTGTTGTTTCTGATGTTTAAAATAACTGCGTTTCAGTATAAATACATAAAGTTATGAATCAGCTGTTATGCTGACGATGCTGTTCTTTATTTTAATAATAACTCAGATATTTTATTCTGAACTGATTCACATGACAGAATCCTGGTGAACTTGATGAAGAACCAGTTTGATTATTGATGAAGAGGTTTAAACTGTGATCAGTTCAGCTGATGTTCCAACAGTAACTCTAGTCTAACCTTCTGTTTCTACTCAAGCAGAGCTTTGATGAAGTTAACTCCAGCTTGTTCTACGATGCTTTTATTGTGAAACTCTTTGACACTGAAACAGGAAGTTGTTCCTGTTTAAATTCAAGCTTCCAGCTGATTTCTTCTATTCTTCTTCTACTTCTGTTGTTCAGAGGATCTTTGTCTCTTTGATCAGTAAACTAATGAACATCTGTTAGTGGAGACACGTTCTACATTCAGACATGTAGAGTACTAACCGTCGTCCTCTGTGTCTGTGCTTTGTCTTTAGGCACAAGATGGACGCCGACCAGATCGAGAAGATCGCCAAAGACGCCAACGACACGTCGACCAAAGCGCACAACCTGCTGCTGAAGACTCTGGAAGGAGAGAGCAAGACGAGCCAAGAGATCGACGAGCTCAACAAGAAGTACGTCTGCATTAAAGCGTCCTTATACCCTGATATATATATATATATAGATATAAGTACTGTGTTTATTTATGTACCCATCTGCTCCAACTGTTCAGGTACAACGAGGCGAAGGAGCTGGCCAAGAATCTGGAGAAACAGGCCAACAAGGTTCAGGCCGAGGCCGAAGACGCCGGAAACAAAGCCGTGAAGATCTTCGCCAACCTGACGAACGTCCCATCGTTCGACACCAAAGCTCTGGAGGTGACTTCACAGACATTATGAGTTATAATAAGTATATTTAGACTTCCTGGATAACCGTTTGTGTCTTTTTAGGATGAAGCCGGTAAGATCAAGAAGGAGGCGTCGGACCTCGACAAGCTCATCGACAAGACGGAGAAGGAGTACGACGACCTGAGAGACGACCTGAGGGGCAAAGAGCAGGAAGTGCGCAAGCTGCTGGAAAAAGGGAGGAGTGAGCAGCAGGTACGCTGACTACAGCTAAGCTAGCATAAATGTATGTGCTAGCTTAGCATAAAAGCTGTATATACATATATATATATATATGTATATACAGTTGTGTGAAAAAGTGTTTGCCCCCTTCCTAATTTCTTATTTTTTTGCATGTTTGTCACACTTAAATGTTTCAGATCATCAAGCAAATTTAAATATTAGACAAAGATAACACAAGTAAACACAAAATGCAGTTTTTAAATGAAGGTTTTTATTATTTAGGGGGAAAAAAAATCCAAACCTACATGGCCCTGTGTGAAAAAGTGATTGCCCCCCCCCGTTAAAACATAAATTAACTGTGGTTTATCACATCTTTGGAAAGCTGAGTTCAATTTCTCTAGCCACACCCAGGCCTGATTACTGCCACACCTGTTCTCAATCAAGAAATCACTTAAATAGGACCT
>NW_022285801.1:1284-3256 GCF_004355925.1 Anarrhichthys ocellatus | reverse complement strand
CAATACAGCATGATGTTCATTTAGTACATTATGGTCCATTTAGAGTCTAACAGACCATAAAGCAGGGGATGCTTTAGGGCGGGGCTACACAGATAGTTGGTGCATGTAAACGGAGTCAGTGCAGTAGCTGTACAGGTGTTGTAGCTGCACTGACGCCCCCCCCCCCCTGCTTTGAATAGGTGGGCCGAGACCAACAAAGGCCGCTGTGGGGCCGTTTGTAAAGCTGCTGCAGGGTGTCGCTGCTCCGGTGCAGGTGTGGAGACCATCAGGGATCACAGGACACCTGCGACGTTCGTCCCTTCACGCTGGTGGTTTCACCGTATCGCTTTTCATACGCCGCCATGATGAAAGATACAGAGCCGCCGCACTCCACCTGTCACCTCATGACACAGGTCACATGTTTCCTGTTTTAGTTTGACTGAGACCACGAAGAAGATATTTAGATGATTTAGAGATGTTTATACGGAAACATCTGGATCTTTAAAAACATCCCTCTTAGATTGAGATGAATCACTGTTAATTATGAATATGCGTCATTCATTTGGCTCTGGACATTTTTAATAGAATTAAATTGTAATTTTCAGAAAATGTACTATTGTGTAATGTTTTTAACGTTCTTATGTTTTGTTTTATTTTGTATTGAAGCTCTTTTTGAATTGATGGAAACCTCAAGCCAAGAGACACGTTTTGTGGGCGGAAGCCCTGTGAGATGACGAGTAAGAATTACGTTTAAGAAGCGGCGTGTAGCAGCAAGTAACAGCATGTAGCAATGTGTAACCGCGCGTAGCAGCGTTCTGCAGTGTGTAGCAACTTGTAGCAGCAGCGTGTTGCAGCAGCGTGTTGCAGCAGGAAGTAGCAGCAGCAAGCATGGTGCAGCGTGTAGCAGCGTGGGTGGCGTTCTGCTGGCTGATAATGAAATAATTGGTTGCAGGCGGTGGGAGGGATACGGGGGGGGGTCGTCTTATCAGCGCATACCCAACACACGAACACAATTAGTCCATTAAACCGAAGACGAGCAATAATCAAGTGCTTTTGTTTCACTAAACCTTTTTAGTAAATATGTAAGAAGTGACCTGGAAGCAGCAGGAACAATGCTGCTATTCACCGACCAACATGTCGTCATCGAGTTATCATCAACAACCTGCCGTGCTCGTTAGGCACACACACACATGTATGTACACACACACACACACACACGGTCTGAGGCGGTCTGAAGCATCATGATGGATTCCCACATTGATGGTTTTACCCTTTAATGTGTTGACTCTACTCATGAGCATTCCTCTAAAGGGTTAACTCATATTTCTAAATCGATTTATTAGAATCTACTTTGAGGCCGGCAGCACATTAAAGCTCTGCTTCTTAATTATTTGATGTAGAAAATCTAGCATTTTGTAGCTGTTCTGGAGCTTTCGATTGCATGGCATGATCTTCATCTTGCACACAGGTGCAGGTTCTTCTGAGCGCGTTAAGAACGTCTCCTGAATGCTTCAGTTAAGATTTAAACTTCAGGATCTCAGATCAAAGTCTCTCATTTGAATCTGGAAGTTGAACATTTTCCTCCTGTAAGTTTTCCAGTAAGGGGACAGTGCAGTAAAGGGCTGCCAGAAGCCCATTAGCAAAGAGAATACGCTGCATGTTCCTGAACAACAGCTACAAACAACAGTGTGTGCCTGTTGGCCAGAGAGCAGAAGTGAATTGTGGGAAACTGGGCAGACAAAGTCAAATTCCACCGAGCTGAGATTTTGAATTATGATAATTGGAGGCCGTGGCAGTGAGGGGGAGGGGGGAGGGGGGGGTTGGCAGACAGTTGAAAATGTGATATTATGAACCACAAACAAACAATGTATGATTATGCATGACTGTCCTCAGAGCCAAGAGGAGACGAATCCAAATCTGGCATCGGTTTTCCTTTTTCTTTTGTTTTCTGTTTGAAGAGCTGATAGAAGACGGGGGGGGGGGGGGGGGGGGG
>NW_022285801.1:460-1184 GCF_004355925.1 Anarrhichthys ocellatus | reverse complement strand
GGGGGGGGGGCTTCATCTGGCCTCAAAGGTCATGGTTCTGATATCGAAGAGGGAGATATCTGCTTCTTTACCGCCTGTCTTCATCTCTCAACATGGAGGAAGAGAACGGAGGGACGCGACTCACCAAGACACATCTTCTGCTGTTTTGTTTTTGGGGCAGGATCACACCAACACATGTTCAGGCTGGGAGGAAACCAAGGGATTTGAGGAACCATCTGTTAACCAAAGCCTTCGGGAAGCACACTAAGATGATCTGAGGATATTGTTCTCCCCAGGTGGGAACGGTCGGGGGCAGAAAAGGGAGGGAAACGGGGAGCTTAAGGAGCGCCGTCATCTCATCCTCATTCATAACGCTGAGGAAAAATAACATCATGCGTAGCGTCTGTCTTTGACAGCAGACTCAGGATGAAGTTTCACCTTCACACTCACACACTTCCCCGCAGGAAGTCCAGATGTTTGGATTCAGCACATTAAACAGACTTCAGGTGAGAAGATCAAATTTACACAGAGACCAGGTGGAACTTCCTGCAGCTAAGAGGACAGAATATCAGGTTTACGTCTGGAAACAGGCAGCTGTTTTCCATCATTTTAATTTATGGTCAACAGAGCTGTGGACAGACAGGTTGGGAATCAAACCTACAGATTACAGTCCGAACATGGCCGTGCATTGGGAATCAAACCTACAACCCTCAGATTAAACTCTGAACATGGCCGTGCATTGGGA
>NW_022285801.1:0-450 GCF_004355925.1 Anarrhichthys ocellatus | reverse complement strand
TGCATTGGGAATCGAACCTACAACCTTCAGATCACACTCTGAACATGGCCGTGCATTGGGAATCGAACCTACAACCTTCAGATCACACTCTGAACATGTTGGTTAAAGATCTCCTCTAAAGCAGCTTGTCTCTGTTATCAGCCGCTTGGATTAGTTTCAGGCTGCAATAATTACCACAACTACCAGAGAGGAGAGAATTCAACAAGCTGGAGTCAGGATTAACTCGACTTCTCCTCTCCTTCTTCAACTCATTTCCTTCTCCTCTCTCCTCCTCCTCCTCCTCCTGTAGGTGCTGAGTGATTTAAGAGGAGAACAGATTGTTGGATGCTTGTTGACCTGTGGACCACAACTGAGGCCCAGGATTGAAAATCTAAATCTGCATTAGAGGCTTTTGTTGGGTGAGAGGCACGAAGGGGTCTTTATCTGACACACACACACACACACACACAC
>NW_022285800.1:2128-3258 GCF_004355925.1 Anarrhichthys ocellatus | reverse complement strand
CCCCCCCCCCCCCCCTCTCTCTCTCTCAGGCTGCATGTTGGATGGGAGATCTTATAACAGCTCAGTTTCCTGGACCAGCTCCACCAAACCCTGCATAACCAGACGCTGTCAGGTGTGTAGAGCTGTGTGTGTGTGTGTGTGTGTGTGTGTGTGTGTGTGTGTGTGTGTGTGAGAGACAACACAAACATGCCGCTGTCAGAGGAAGGTAGAGATACAGGAGGAGGGAGGACAAAGGGAAGGAAGGAACTAAAGGGGAAGGAAAGAGGGAGGAAAGTGAGGGACAGCAAACATGGAGGGAAGGAAAGGAGGAAGCAACTTAGGGGGTATGATAGAAAAGGTACAAAGGAAAAGAAGGAAGGTGGCCAAGTAAGAAAGGAAAACCAGAAGGATAAATGATGGATGGAAGAGAGGAAATAAAGAAGGAAAGAAATATGGTTGAGAAGAAAGAGTTAAGGAAATGGTGAAGAGAGGGATGCATCAAAAAAACTGAAGGGAACATTGAAGCAGGGAGGGAACGAGGAATTTAAGGAGGGAGTTGAGGTAAGAATCTTTAGGATACAACAAGGAGCAGTAGGGAAAATGGAAGTGATGATGTAGGAGGAAATAAAAGAGACACGGAGGAACAAAATAGCGTCGAATGAGGAGAGAAATGGACGGAAGGAAGCCAAGAAAACACGGAGGAAGGACGGATCAAACGTCACGTAAATGTAGAACGTGGAGACATGATTGGTTTCCCTGCTGGTTGTGACAGGAAGGTGTCGTCACTGAGGCGGACGTCCAGTGTGTCGTCCACTGCAAGAACCCCAAGATCCACCCCAAGAAGTGCTGCCCCACCTGCCCCAGTGAGTACCGACTCCAGGTCCAGTGGGTCTCCATGAAGTCATGTGAACTTCAGAGGATTCACTTCATCCACTTTTTTGATCTTTGGCCAATTTATAAAACGCAGAATATTTTTTAGTGATGAGTCTCCTCCTGCAGGTTGCATCTTTGAGGGTCGCCTGTACAAAGAGAAGGAGGACTTCAGTCCTGAAGTCAAACCCTGCATCAAGTGCACCTGCACTGTGAGTACACACACACACACGTGCACACGCACACACACACACACACACACACACACACACACACACACA
>NW_022285800.1:0-2028 GCF_004355925.1 Anarrhichthys ocellatus | reverse complement strand
CCCCCCTCACTCCCCCCCACCTCTCCCCCCCCCCCCCCCCCCCCCCCCTCCCCCCTCCCCCATTAGACAAACAAACCCTGCATGTACGTCCATAAACACAGCATTAATGTGCTTGCACCTAGTTTGGTCGACCTGCAGGCTTGTTAACACGAATAAACACGCACGCGGAGGTGACAGTTTGACCTCGCTGACACAGAATTATTCTTCATACACATTATTGTGCAGAAATGTGTTATTTTGTTATAGTCCATGCACATTAAACCTGACCAACTGACGACACTATTTATTACATTGTTAGTGTATTTACATGCACACTAAAAACAACATTTTAACCAGGAATTAAAGTTGAACTGTAATCTTTAGGTGGTAATGTTTCACATTAAGCAGAAAGACCAGGAAATGAACTGGCTGCAGGCGTTTTAATATAAACAAACGCTTGCACTTTAAAGTGAAACGTACACAAGTGGAGTCTCTTATTTCTGTCAGCCGCCAAACAAGCTTCCCAAAATATGAACTACAGTCACACAACTGATCATTAGCAGGTACATGTTAGTAGAGAAGAGCAATGAAACGCATGTCAGTGAAATGGTGTTGTGCTGTTTGTTTCAGGGGGGACGGACTCTCTGCATGAGGGAGGTGTGTCCTGTCCTGTCCTGCCCCGCCCACCTCAGCCACACCCCGCCGGGACAGTGTTGTCCCAGATGTCTCGGTAAAGACCAGTAAACCGTCTCTCTGACCTCTGTGGTTGATGTAAAACCTCCACTGCTCTAAAGCTGCAGGAGGTTTACCTGGTGGCCTTTAGCTCCTTCCTGTTTCCTCCGTCATTGGTGGGAACCTTCACCAGAGGTGGAGAGTTACTAGTGAACTACTTAAGTATATATTTGAGGTACTTTTACTTCAGTCTTTTCTTTTCCTGCTGCTTTTACTCCACTACATTTCAGAGGGACATGTTGTACTTTTTACTTCACTACATTCGTCTGACAGCTTCAGTTACTTACAAACTAAACTAAACATAGAAATAGCCTGTAAGAGAAAAACAAATGAATGGACACTTTTTTGTTAATTGTTTGCCATTTTTCATGCAAAACATTGCATAAAAAATGTGAGGATTTGCAGCTTTAAAAATAATATTTTTGTAAATTCTCATCATTTATTTTAGTAATTGTTTGATTGTACTGATGGGTTTGTGACACTTTTTTAAGATTTTTTTACAAACAATCAATCAATTAATAATCAGAAGATGAATCCATAATGAAAATAATAATTAGTTAACAGTCTAATAATCTAATGACAGAATATGTCATTTTTTCTGCTTTAGTACTTATCATTTAAATACTTTAATCACATTTTCCTGATTATACTTCCATACGTTTACGTGAGTAACATTTATAAATAACTTATCTGCTGCTGTGATTAGTGGAATGAAGATTTAGCACATTGTTCATCATTCCTTCATGTTCGTCTCTTTACATTGACTTGCAAATACTTTTACAAGCTAAATAACCTGAACAAACATGATTCAGAATGTTTATGAATGCACAACATAAGTTTTGTGTGTCTCTGCTTCTTACCTTTGACTCCTCCTCCTCCTCCTCCTCCTCCTCCGTCAGGTCAGAGGAAGGTGTTTGATCTGTCTTTAGGAAGCTGTCTGTTCCACAGCGAAGTTTACGAGAACGACACGTCCTTCATACACGACAACTGCACCACCTGCACCTGCAAGGTACCCACCCGGATCTCCTCCTCCACCCTTAACATAAAGACCCCGAGTTCTGTTTGATCTAAGGTTCACTCCACAACCTCGTTACCGGATGAATAAAGATGAATCCTGTGAATGATGAATCTCATCCTTTGATCCTTCTTGTTGTTATTCTTCCAGGATTCCACGGTCGTGTGCAAGAAGCAGTGCTCACAGCCGGGGGTCTGCCACAGCGACCGGTGCTGCGAGGAGTGTCTGTCCTACGTGAAGGTGGAGGAGGTGAAGTACTGCAGAGTCCGGAACAAGATCTACAGGGTGAGAGGGAGGAGGGG
>NW_022285799.1:1459-3258 GCF_004355925.1 Anarrhichthys ocellatus | reverse complement strand
GTGAAGAGATAGAACTGCTGCTGTGTAAAGGGAATACTGCTGCTAACAACAACCTGATGTGTTTAAAGTGTTTACACACAATGTTATTCACCTTTAGTTCATAGAGCAGGACTTTCAAAATAAAAGTGCACAATACACTGCTTTTGAATTCATTATTGAACTTTGCCATAACAATGAGATTAAACCTTTTAATCGTTGCCCAGCTCTAATAAATACATTAAGTTGTGAGCTCCTCAGTGAAACTATGAAGTCATGATTGATTCATCTGAGACCAACAGTCATGTGACAACAAGGAGGAGAAACTTTGACTGAACTTCAGGAAGTGAACACAGAGAGGAGAGGAGAGAGGAGAGAGAGGAGAGGAGAGAGGCTGAAACATGTGAATAGTTTAACATAACAAGTAGAGACACCATTTCCATTTCCAACATTGGTAACACTTGTGGACACTTAAAAACATGTTGATATATAGATTCTATTGCCAATTTTTGTAAAATAAATTAAAGAAATTCAACTTTCTTTTTATTGATGTGATTCTGCACTAAAGACATGTTCTAGTCTCTCTACTTCTAGTCATGATGGTTCTGTTTCCATAGAGGAGCAGGACTGTCTGCCTGTCTGCCTGCCTGTTTGTCTGCCTGCCTGCCTGCCTGCTCACAGCAGCACAACTCTTCTGCACAAACAGGAAACAGAAAGCATCAGAGCTCGTCGTCGAGTCAGCAGTTTTAAGTATTTAAGTAAAGAAACGCTGACTCTCCAGTTCAGGGAAAGGGTTGCTATGAAATAGAGTTTAAAACAATCTAATTGACGGGTTCTTGATATTTATTTTGGGTAAATTAATTCCTAAAATGTGAATATATTTTGGTTTTGAGGGGGTTGATAGTAAACTGACTGTCTTTGGACAAACTAAAATATTTAATAAAAAAATGACATTTTCATAGACTCAACTTTGATCAATGAATTTATAAAATAAGTGGTTGGTGCTGAAGTGATAGTCATGTAGATAAAGATGAGTGGAAAACAAGAGAGTCGTGTATCTTCCCCGAGGAGAAAGTAAATTCTGGTGACTCACTGGTCTGACTCCTTCTAGTTTCTTGTGTTTGTAGTTAGTCAGGACCTCTTTAAACAAAAGATAATTCAGAGAGACTGAGGTTAAAACGACACGACGAACACACTGAAACTGCAATCACAAATAAAGAAGAGAGATAACGGTTTCTTTAGAGCGATGAATAAAGCCGAGAGGAGCGTGTTCAGAAGACACCGAACATCTCTGTTGTGTCTAAAACAACCAGGTCTGCATATTTAACATTACAGAGAAATAAACAAAAGCTTCTAAATATCTTCAGACTGACTCGCGCTCAAAGGTTCGTCTCTCGCTTTGCCACAAAAATCCTAAATATCCAGCCTGTTGACTCCGATTGTATTCTTTCAGCGTGAATATTTTGTTTCTCGCAATCCTTGTTTTACATTTATATCGTCGGTATTTATTTGACTTTTACTGTTTTTTTAATAAAAAAAAAATATATATATATATACACACACGTGTGTGTGTATATACATACATACATACATACGTATATATGCATGTATGTATATATATGCATGTATGTATACACACACATACATACATACACACACACACACACACACACACACACACACATGTATATACATATACACACATATACATACACACACGTGTATATACACACACACGTATACATACACACACACGTATACATACACACACACGTATACATACACACACACGTATACATACACACGTGTACATATACACACAC
>NW_022285799.1:851-1359 GCF_004355925.1 Anarrhichthys ocellatus | reverse complement strand
ACACACACACACACACACACACACACACATTCACACACACACACACATACACATACACACACACATACACATACATATACACACATATATACATGATTACATCCTCCATCACAATATATGTCAATTCATGTCATGATATAATTCATTTTCTGTACAAAAAAAATGTGCCTCTAAACTCTTAATGATTGTGTTGTGTTGTTGTGAAAACATGAAGTATTGATATTAACATCTGCAAGTAAGTGACATCACTACGGAGAGGAGCCAATCACGGCTCTGCGGAGGCGACATGGAGCACAGCGAGGCGTTTCCTGACAGTATTAGTATTCACACACACAGTGATGAGTCAGCTGTGAGGGGGTTTCTGTTCGTACTGAGTCACCTCTCAGGACTCCAGTCAGCGTTTGTGGAGAGCAGATTCTCTCTCGACTCTGAACCAGATACAGAGGGCGGAGTAGATTTAAATACCCCCCCCACACACACACACACACACACACACACACACACACAC
>NW_022285799.1:0-751 GCF_004355925.1 Anarrhichthys ocellatus | reverse complement strand
CACACACACACACACACACACACACACACACACACACACACCCCTTTAGATTCTCAGTGATCATTAAAATATCTTAAAAAAACGACCCTAAAACCTCCTCAATAGCCACGACAAAATGTGAAAAGAACCCGTACATCAGGTGGACTGAGTCTGGACAGACGCAGTCGTCGTCGTCTCAGGTCCTGGACCTATAACTAAATAATTGAGAATTATAACATTTTGGACGGATTACTTCCATTTTAACTGGCGCAGCTTTTCTAGTCTTTACGGTACTCATTCAGAAGTTCCAGCAAACACGCCGACCAATTACACGCGTTGTAAACCGCATCATGTGATGACACTCAGCCAATCAAATGTGTGTATTCTGATAAACGGCGCGCTCGACTCGAGTGAGATGTTCACTACGAGACAAAGTACAACAAAGTGCCCACTCACATGTGAAAGGAAGGCACAGGTATGAGAATCCTGACTCAATGTTTTTAACTGTCCAACAATGACGTGAACAGAGAGGAACAGCTGAAACAAGTGGTTTAAACAACCACAGATAAAGTCTCTGCACACTATTTGATCTTTTCAGAAGAGAATATCATTTCTTGGCTTTTTTTGATCGACATCACACCTGAATTAAATTAATCTCGTTGAATATTAATGAAATACCCCTGGCCTATATCCTCCTCAGTGGACTTTAGAACCTCATACAGGATCTCTAGAACTCAATGACCACTAGAACATTTTAAAGAACCCTTAAAAA
>NW_022285798.1:0-3251 GCF_004355925.1 Anarrhichthys ocellatus | reverse complement strand
CCAAACGGGATGCCTACTGTTCGCCAAGCGGGATACTTACTGTTCACCAAGCGGGATACTTATTGTTCGCCAAGCGGGTTACTTACTGTTCGTCAAACGGGATACTTATTGTTTCCCAAGCGGGATACTATACTGTGGATACTTACTGTTCGCCAAGCGGGATACTTATTGTTCGCCAAGCGGGACACTTACTGTTCGCCAAGCGGGATACTTACCGTTCGCCAAGCAGGGACTTACCGTTCATGCCAATAAGGGATTTACCATTCGCGCCAAACAGGGATACTTACCATTCGCGCCAAACAGGGATACTTACCGTTCGTGCCAAACAGGAACTTACAGTTTTGCACCAAGCAGGGACTTACCGATCGCGCCAAGCAGGGACTTACCGTTTGCGCCAAGCAGGGACTTACCGTTCGCGCCAAGGAGGGACTTACTGTTTGCCAAGCAGGGACTTGCTGTTCGCCAAGCGGGATACTTACTGTTCGCCAAGCGGGATACTTACTGTTTGCCAAACAGGGATACTTACCGTTCGCCAAGCAGGGACTTACCGTTCACGCCAAGCAGGGACTTACCGTTCGCGCCAAGCAGGGACTTACCGTTCGCGCCAAGCAGGGACTTACCGATCGCACCAATAAGGGACTTACCATTTGCGCCAAAGAGGGAATTACTGTTCCCGCCAAGCGGGATACTTACCGTTAGCGCCAAACAGGGACTTACCGTTCGCACCAAGCAGGGACTTACCATTCGCGCCAAGCAGGGACTTACTGTTTGCCAAGCAGGGACTTACCGTTCACACAAAGCAGGGATTTACCGATCGCGCCAAGCAGGGACTTACCGTTTGCGCCAAGCAGGGACTTACCGTTCGCGCCAAGCAGGGACTTACTGTTCGCCAAGCAGGGACTTACCGTTCGCGCCAATAAGGGACTTACCGCTCGCGCCAAGCAGGGACTCACTGTTTGCCAAGCAGGGACTTGCTGTTCGCCAAGCGGGATACCTACTGTTAGCCAAGCTGGATACTTACTGTTCGCCAAGCGGGATACTTACTGTTCGCCAAGCAGGGATACCTACTGTTCACCAAACAGGGATACCTACTGTTCGTCAAGCGGGATACTTACTGTTCGCCAAGCGGGATACTTACCGTTCGCCAAAAAGGGATACTTACCGTTTGCCAAGCGGGATACTTACTGTTCACCAAGCGGGATACTTACTGTTCGCCAAGCGGGATACTTACTGTTCGTCAAACGGGATACTTACTGTTTGCCAAGCGGGATACTTACTGTGGATACTTACTGTTCGCCAAGCGGGATACTTATTGTTCGCCAAGCGGGATACTTACTGTTCGCCAAGCAGGATACTTACTGTTCGCCAAGCGGGATACTTACTGTTCGCCAAGCAGGGAGTTACCTTTCATGCTAATAAGGGATTTACCATTCGCGCCAAACAGGGACACTTACCATTCGCGCCAAACAGGGATACTTACCGTTCGCGCTAAACAGGGACTTACCATTTGCACCAAGCAGGGACTTACCGATTGCGCCAAGCAGGGACTTACTGTTCGCCAAGCAGGGACTTACCGTTCGCGCCAATAAGGGACTTACTGTTGGCCAAGCAGGGACTTGCTGTTCGCCAAACGGGATGCCTACTGTTCGCCAAGCGGGATACTTACTGTTCACCAAGCGGGATACTTATTGTTCGCCAAGCGGGTTACTTACTGTTCGTCAAACGGGATACTTATTGTTTCCCAAGCGGGATACTATACTGTGGATACTTACTGTTCGCCAAGCGGGATACTTATTGTTCGCCAAGCGGGACACTTACTGTTCGCCAAGCGGGATACTTACCGTTCGCCAAGCAGGGACTTACCGTTCATGCCAATAAGGGATTTACCATTCGCGCCAAACAGGGATACTTACCATTCGCGCCAAACAGGGATACTTACCGTTCGTGCCAAACAGGAACTTACAGTTTTGCACCAAGCAGGGACTTACCGATCGCGCCAAGCAGGGACTTACCGTTTGCGCCAAGCAGGGACTTACCGTTCGCGCCAAGGAGGGACTTACTGTTTGCCAAGCAGGGACTTGCTGTTCGCCAAGCGGGATACTTACTGTTCGCCAAGCGGGATACTTACTGTTTGCCAAACAGGGATACTTACCGTTCGCCAAGCAGGGACTTACCGTTCACGCCAAGCAGGGACTTACCGTTCGCGCCAAGCAGGGACTTACCGTTCGCGCCAAGCAGGGACTTACCGATCGCACCAATAAGGGACTTACCATTTGCGCCAAAGAGGGAATTACTGTTCCCGCCAAGCGGGATACTTACCGTTAGCGCCAAACAGGGACTTACCGTTCGCACCAAGCAGGGACTTACCATTCGCGCCAAGCAGGGACTTACTGTTTGCCAAGCAGGGACTTACCGTTCACACAAAGCAGGGATTTACCGATCGCGCCAAGCAGGGACTTACCGTTTGCGCCAAGCAGGGACTTACCGTTCGCGCCAAGCAGGGACTTACTGTTCGCCAAGCAGGGACTTACCGTTCGCGCCAATAAGGGACTTACCGCTCGCGCCAAGCAGGGACTCACTGTTTGCCAAGCAGGGACTTGCTGTTCGCCAAGCGGGATACCTACTGTTAGCCAAGCTGGATACTTACTGTTCGCCAAGCGGGATACTTACTGTTCGCCAAGCAGGGATACCTACTGTTCACCAAACAGGGATACCTACTGTTCGTCAAGCGGGATACTTACTGTTCGCCAAGCGGGATACTTACCGTTCGCCAAAAAGGGATACTTACCGTTTGCCAAGCGGGATACTTACTGTTCACCAAGCGGGATACTTACTGTTCGCCAAGCGGGATACTTACTGTTCGTCAAACGGGATACTTACTGTTTGCCAAGCGGGATACTTACTGTGGATACTTACTGTTCGCCAAGCGGGATACTTATTGTTCGCCAAGCGGGATACTTACTGTTCGCCAAGCAGGATACTTACTGTTCGCCAAGCGGGATACTTACTGTTCGCCAAGCAGGGAGTTACCTTTCATGCTAATAAGGGATTTACCATTCGCGCCAAACAGGGACACTTACCATTCGCGCCAAACAGGGATACTTACCGTTCGCGCTAAACAGGGACTTACCATTTGCACCAAGCAGGGACTTACCGATTGCGCCAAGCAGGGACTTACTGTTCGCCAAGCAGGGACTTACCGTTCGCGCCAATAAGGGACTTACTGTTGGCCAAGCAGGGACTTGCTGTTC
>NW_022285797.1:0-3116 GCF_004355925.1 Anarrhichthys ocellatus | reverse complement strand
ACACACACACACACACACACACACACACACACACACACACACACACACACAACACACACAGTTACCTGTAATAACTCTCACCTGTAATAACTGTGTGGCCGTTGCTCTGTTTTCTGGGTTCTTCACCAAACACTGGCTGACAAAGTCTTGGAAGGACAGAGACCACAGATCTGGGGTCCTGAACGTTGGAGGAGGATTGGTGGGGATCATGAAGATGGCCTGGAAGAGGAGACGAGATTCAGGAGAGGACAAATGAAGAGGAGACGAGATTCAGTAGAACAGAAGAAGAAGTGCATGCAGAGAGAAACACTTAACAATTCTCTTGATCCAAACGTTTCCTCCTCAAAATTCCACGTCAGCTTGTGTCCGTGTGAGAATAACTGAGGCTCAAAATCTCTACACACAGACTCTCTCTCTCACCCTCATGGGATGGATGTCGGCGTAGGGCGGCTTCCCCTCAGCCATCTCTATGGCCGTGATCCCCAGAGACCAGATGTCGGCCACACAGTTGTACCCGATCTCCTGGATGACCTCCGGAGCCATCCAGAACGGCGTGCCGATGACCGTGTTCCTCTTCGCCATGGTGTCCTAAAGGGAGAGATGAATGTTGTTCATCCTTGTTTTCTATCGTCGGTGCAGAACGTTGTGAGATGTAAAAGAGTTCTCCAAGAGCACAAAGACAGGGAACCTGTTTATAGACGTCTCAAAGTCACCCGATTTCTGACGATTGTTGTCGCCGCCATGTTGGGTACAGATGTTACACGTGTAGCGACTAATGCTAACGCTCTTCACCAGCATTGTCACTCATTTACTACAAGGTATGCAGAGTCTCTCAAAGTATTTTCCAGCCACTGAAATCGTCAGAGACTGGCTGACTTTACTCTTCATGTATATGTTATATCGACTTGGTACACTCCTACAGTGTAGCTTATGCATCGGAACGGTGCCTTTAGGATGAGTGCAGTACCACCATTCATCCACCAGATGGTGATCAGACCTTCTGATCACCGAGCAGCAAAGGTAAGATGTTATTAATTGTTACGGCTGTATAAAGTGAAGTTCATTGGTTCAGTGGGTTTGTCTTGGAGTGATCAGTTGGTATCTGTGGAGTCATATCGTCTGTATATTTAGCATTAAGTAGAATAATCGCTAGCACAACTAATCATGCATGTGGTGTTGTTTTTAACTAAGTGAGCATTTAGTTGCTTGGTTGGCGTTCTTTTAGGTAAAAAGTTGTAATCAGGAGCTTTTCCCGTTATCTCTTTAATAAGAGCATCTTCATCTACACTGATTCAGAGTCAGATCTGTTTAAATCTGAACCACTATAACAATCTCACTAGTTAAGATTCCTGCTTCGTTATATGTGTTGTAAAAGTTACATCTGGTTTTATTAATTCTGTTGACATGTATCTATATTTAAACCAAACAAACATTCAGTACACATGATGTCATTATCTAATGTGTCCTCACTGTGAGTTGTCCGGCTACTCCGAAGTCGGCCAGCTTGGCCTGACCCTCTGAGTTCAGCAGGATGTTTCCTGCTTTGATGTCTCTGTGGATTTTCCTCATGAAGTGGAGATACTCCAAACCCTTTAGGGTGGACTGTAGGATGGTGGCGATCTCCTCCTCTGTTATCTACACACACACACACACACAGTAAGTAGCAAAGTATCGTCAAACATCAAAGTACTCAAAATGAGTGCCTACCTCCCTCTTTTTCTATGCAGACAAATAAGACTTACTCACACACATTTCCTCTATACAAACTACGTGCTTAACTATGTGTGTGTGACTGTCTGTCTGTGTGTGTCACTGTCTGTGTGTGTCACTGTCTGTGTCTGACTGTGTGTGTGACTGTCTGTGTGAGTGTGTGTGTGTGACTGTCTGTGTGACTGTGTGTGACTGTGTGTGTGTGTGAGTGTGTGACTGTGTGTGTGAGTGTGTGTGTGTGACTGTGTGAGTGTGTGTGTGTGACTGTCTGTGTGAGTGTGTGACTGTCTGTGTGACTGTGTGACTGTGTGTGTGACTGTCTGTGTGTGTGTGACTGTGTGTGTGTGACTGTGTGTGTGTGTGTGAGTGTGTGACTGTCTGTGCGTGTGTGTGTGACTGTCTGTGTGTGTGTGTGTGTGTGACTGTCTGTGTGTGTGTGTGACTGTGTGTGTGACTGTCTGTGTGACTGTGACTGTGTGTGTGTGTGTGACTGTGTGTGTGTGTGACTGTGTGTGTGTGTGACTGTCTGTGTGGGTGTGTGTGACTGTCTGTGTGGGTGTGTGTGACTGTCTGTGTGGGTGTGACAGTGTGTGTGTGTGACTGTGTGTGTGACTGTGTGTGCGTGTGACTGTGTGTGCGTGTGACTGTGTGTGCGTTACCGTCTTGTTTCGTATCCTGATGATGTCAGACACTGATCCTGCTCCACAGTACTCCATAACGATCCACAGGTCACTGTTCTTGAAGTAGCTGCCGTAGTATCGAACCACATGAGGACTGAACACAGAGACGGAAAGTTAAGTTCATTATTTTGTGAGAAGAAAAAGACAAAAGAAGATATAAAATTCTTACAATACATTCTGCTGATATATATAGATAGATAGATAGATACACATATATATACATACATACATACATACATACATATATATACACATACATATATATATATACACATATATACATATACATACATACATACATACATACATACATACATATATATATATACACATACATACATATATATACACATACATACATATATATACATACATACATATATATACATACATACACATACATACATACACATATATATACATACATACATACATACATATATATACATATATATACATACATACATACATACATATACATACATATATATATATACATACATACATATACATATATATATATACATACATACATATACATACATATATATATATACATACATATACATACATATATATACATATATACATACATATACATACATATATATACATATATACATACATATATATACATATATATACATATATACATACATATATATACATATACATACATACATACATATATATACATATATATATATACATACATACATACATATA
>NW_022285796.1:0-3261 GCF_004355925.1 Anarrhichthys ocellatus | reverse complement strand
GTCATTACTTGATGTCTAAACTGTTTTAGCTGTACTGCACCCTCGCAAAATGAACACGCATTTAATGTGGGGTACATGGAGACCAGACTATGGCACATGCTCAAACGAGCCCTAACTTAGGCGAGAGGGACTAGCACAGGCTAACTAACATGCTAAAAATTACACACATCCTTCAGTAAACTTTAACCAACAGATTTAGCATGAAAAGACTCATTAAAACCTACTGATTTTAATATGCAGGAGCCAGAAATTCTAGGAAATGCTATCTTAGTGTATCTAGCACTACACGATACTTGACCACTAAACTATAACAAAAAAAACACAGTGTCATCCTGGAGGACCATGTGCACAGGTAGGTACAGGTCCTGGTAAAAGTACAGAGAATAGATGCTTAAACACAAAAGCACAAAGCAAGAAACCAGCAAAGGATGTAATCTCTATAAACGGATCTCTGCATATAAATGCAAATTAAACAAATTCCTGAACTCGATTTTCCCTCATGGTCAGATGGCTTGATTTTTTTATTTTTTTTGGGGATGATTACAGCCATACCTAGCTTATGGTACCAATTTCAGACAACTGCACTCTTTACTCGCTCCGAACCAGTCGATGGAAATGTGCCTAACTCGCATTTCTTTTGTGAGAGTTTGCCTAAAATTAGCTTGACAATCGACTGGAAACACTGCTAGTGCTGGATTCCCAGATGGCCCCTTCAAGGAAAGTAAGGGCGCTGGAAAAAAACTGTCTTTAAATCTAATATAATTTCTGACCTTGTGAATAGTGTTTTGATAATTCCGTGAATTTGGGTCCATCCCAAGTCTCTTCTGTCCTTTCCTTGCTCCCCGATCCTCGCTTGAACCGCAAGTTGTCCTGATTTGTTTTCTGATTTACCATTTGGTTTATTTATGTACATTCTAGGTCTGAACAAAAAAAGGACCTCAAGCGTCTGTCTTCATTTACTAGAAAGAACTGTCTCGTCATGGTCTGTTTCCATAAACCAGAGCAACAGTGCAGAAACAAACTAATACGAATACAATAAGTGCTAAGTGGAAGGCTCAGGGTAGTACTTTAAGAGGTGAGTTTTCAGCCTGCGCCGAAAGATGGGCAGCGACTCTGCTGTCCTGATGTCAGTGGCCAGGACAGAAAACAGCCGTGACCGGGTCGATCGGCCGCAGGGACCTCTGAGCGACGGGGAAACCAACCGCCCCGAGGCAGCAGAGTGAAGTGGTCGGGCGGGGGTGTAGGGCTTGACCATGGCCTGGAGATAGGAAGGAGCTGTTCCTTTCACTGCCCTGTAGGCTAGCACCAGAGTCGTAAACTGGATGCGAGCTCTTACAGGGAGCCAGTATAGAGAAGGGAAGTTGTGTGGGAGAACTTGGGGGCGATTGAACACCAGGCGAGCTGCAGCATTCTGGACAAGCTCCAGAGGTCTGATGGCCGGGGCTCCGGCAAGTAGAGAGTTGCAATAGTCCAGACGGGAGATGACAAGAACCTGGATTAGCACCTGCGGCGTCTCGTCAGTGAGGAAGGGGCGACTCCTCCTGATGTTGTAGAGCAGGAATCTACAGGAGCGTGTAACCGATGCAATGTTTGCTGAGAATGACAGTTGGTCATCCAGGGTCACACCCAGGTTCCTCGCAGTCCGTGTTGGCGTCTCCACGGTGTCGTCAATGGTATTGGACGGGTCTCGGTGCGGGCAACCTTTCCCCGGGAGGAACAGTAGCTTGGTTTTGTCCAGGTTGAGCTTGAGGTGGTGTGTCGTCATCCACTTCGAGATGTCAGCCAAGCACGCAGCGATGCGTGTCACCGGGCGGAAATGACGAGACCAGATGGGTGTTATCGGCATAATGGCCGGCTAGGGACTTCCCTTCGGTTTGTTATGACATCCCTTCGGTTCATTAGGGCAACACGTAATGCCTGGTAGCGAAGCAGTGGTAGTGCAGAGGGAAACACCGCTAGCTGCTCTCTTTCCGAGCGGATCTTTATCGAAGTAAGTTACCCTTTACCCAGTAAACATGCCCCTTCACTGGTGTAACATGTACTTGATGTTGTGGAGGTATTTATATGCATTTTCCTTACTTTTCCTGCCTGCTTTAAGGCCAGTGAGGAAAGGAAGGAGTTCAGTCGCAATAGACTGAAGAAGAGGGGATTGGGTCAAGACAGCACGTGGTGGGGCGGTTAGATGTAACAAGGTTAAGGACCTCATTAGGGGAGAGGGGAGCCAGATAGGGTCAGATTGGGCATGGAGAGGGGAGGGAGAGCTGTGGGGTAAGGGCTGGACAAGGTATAGAGGGAGAGGGTGGACAGGGGGGCTGAGAGGAGGATCTGATATCGTTTACCTTGTCAAAGTAGTTGGTGAAATCGTCAGGGAGAAGGGAGGAAGTAGGTGGGGGTTGGAGGAGTGAAGAGAGTTTTGAAGAGTTTTTTTTTTTTTTTTTTTTTTTAGGATTGGAAGCAGAGGTTAGGATTTTAGAGCGGAAGAAAGCAGCTTTAGCAGTAGAGAGCAAGAAAAAGTGGAAAGAAGACATTGGAAGTTAAGAAGGTCCTCCGGGCGTTTGCCTTTTCTCCATTTACGCCCAGCCTCTCTTAGGCCCCGTCTATCAGTATGCACAGAGTCCGACAGCCATGGGGCGGGAGGGGTTGGCCGTGTAGGCCTGGAGGTGAAGGGACAGAGGTTGTCCAAAGAGGAAAGGGTGCCGAGGAGAGGAATAGTAGCAGTAACGGGGGATAGGAGAGAGAAGGGGTCAGGGAGGGCAGAGGTAAGAAGAGGAAAGATCAGCGGGGGGGAGGGAGCGAAAATGACTACAGTAAGAAACCATGTTGGTAGGTGGCTGAAGTAAGGGGGAGAGGAGAGGGAGTAAGACATAGTGGTCAGAGAGCTGGTGGGGAGTGATGGAGAGGTTAGCAGTAGAACAGTGTCTCGTGAAAATAAGATCAAGCTGGTTGCCGGCCTTGTGGGTAGGAGGAGAAGAGGACTGGTAAAGGTCAAAGGAGGAGAGGAAGGAAAGAAGAGGTTCTAACTTATCTGGATGTTGAAGTCGCCAAGCAGGATGAGTGCGGAGCAATCGTCATGGAAGTGCGAGACTAATGTGTCGAGCTCTTCCAGGAACTCACCAAGAGGCCCTGGTGGGCGATACACAACAGCAATGGTGAGCTTGACTGGATAAGTGACAGTAACAGCATGAAATTCGAAAGAGGACGGGGAAAACTGTGCAACAGAGATAAGAGAGTATTTCCATTTTGGGGAAATTAGCAGGCCAG
>NW_022285795.1:0-3261 GCF_004355925.1 Anarrhichthys ocellatus | reverse complement strand
ATACATACATATATACATATATTCACACATATACACACATATATACATACATACATATAAGTCACCAAATTTTGGGGACTTGTCAGGCCTGGTGAATATAGCCATCTGAAAAATGATGCATCTTTCTGTGTAAACAAATGGCTCTCTAGAGACTTTAACGAACTCCTCCTACAGATATTAAGCGATCAACTTCTTCTTTGGTCAGGATGCTCTTAAGACCTTTGTGATTAAAAGTTATCAAAATCGAGAGTTTTCATCAAAGAACCTTGACGTGGCGCGGTGGCCATTTTGCCTCATTGTTTATGAAAAAAAGAAGTTCTTATAAGTTGTTATAACTCCAAGGTACATTATCCAATCCGCACAAAACTTCTTCTGCATGATGCTACTTCAAGCCTGAACATACTTCAATTGAAAACAATTCAATAATTCATAGCGCCGCCTACTGGCGAAAGGAAATGTCATATTTTATACTTTTAATTATTCCTCCTAGCCAGGTGACCTGATGAGTCTCAAATTTGGTAAGGATAGCCTTAAGACATTGATGATGCATCATCATGAATATTGTGAGTTTTCGTTGAACGCTGTTGCCGTGGCGACGCATCGTTCGCCATGAAAAAGGAAGTTGATGGTTTAGTGGGTTGGGATGCTCAAAAACTCATGCAACTTTGTACATGTGTACATCTGAACGTCCGACGGTCGCGGACGTTCTCGGCCGTGCAGGCCGGAGTCCCGCCGCCACCCCCGACGCGCTGGAGGATGCGAGGGCCCGTTCATCGCTGCTCGCAGCTTTAATTTTATTTGTTGTGGCGGCGCTCTAGCGCCCTCTATTGACGAGCCCCCACTGGTTTAATGTTCTTTATTCAGAAACAACAGCACTTTGTGAAGACGACAGTCAGACCATCAGAGTTTAATATGTAGACGAACATCAGCATAAAGTGCTGCTCTCTACTTCTAGAGGACCAAGTGCAAAGCAGAAAACAGGAATCTTTGGTTGTCAGATTATACGACTGAACAAACTGGAGATTTGTTTGTAGGCACATTTCTTCTTCTCTTGCAGCTCAGGTTTGTTTAAATGTTTCACCGATAGCGGTGTCTTCATGCTGGTTTTATGTCCAAAAGTAAACCTCTGATTCTCTTATTTTTAAAGAGCTTAAAGTCCAAAAGTTCTGCTGTTCAGCATTTTTAAATGTTTCACCTGTAAACACACATCACAGCGAGGTGACAGCTTCCACCAGCAGAAACAAGGTTCATTAAAGGTAGAAAAGAGAACGTCATAGTAACTAATATGTTCTAACACCAGTGTTCTAACATGGTGTTAGAACACTGGTGTTAGAACATATTAGTTACATGTTAGTGTCAGTTTTCTGACAACATGAGATTAAGATGCACTGAGTGAGATTTAACAAAACCATGAAGTTCATCTTTAAATGAAAAGGCACATTGTTTTGATTTAAAAGTGATAAATACAATATTTAGAGCATTTCTGTTGCCTCCATATGGCTCTCAACATGGCGAAGGCTGAAGCTAACAGTGCTAAGAGATCCAACAGTGCTAACAGTGTTGACAGAGCTAACCGTGCTAACAACAGTAACACCGCTAACAGTGTTGACAGCGTTGTCGGATAGTAATGATCTGAATGTCGTATGAGAACTTTGAAAGTCAGTTTAAAGTGTCAGAAAGATGAGAATCTGTTGAGGTTTACTTTTGGACAATCTATTCCCCCTCTCCCCTCCTCTCTCACTCTCCCTGTCCCTGTCCAGACAGCGCCCCCAGCAGGCCGTTGGCTGTGGTGAAGAGGTTGATGGGAGACGACCCGTCTGTGATGAGGGTCGACTTCAAACCCAGAGCCTGAAGCATCTTCACCTGGAGGACGAGAAACACACGGAGAGTTATTAACCTATGATGAGTATTTTAAAAAGATCTGCTGGAGAAAAATAAGTCGGTAAGAGGACTTGAGTTTAGAATGTTAGAGGCTAGATGGTAGTAGTAGTGGAAATAGTAGTAGTGGTGGTTATAGTAGCAGGAGTAGTTATAGAAGCAGCAGCGGTCGTAGTAGTAATAGCAGTAGTTGTAGTAGTAACAGTAGTAGCATTAGCAATAGTGGTAATAGCAGTAGTAATGGTAGTTGTAGCAGTACTAGTGATAGTACTAGTAGTAGTACCTGCAGCTCAGGCCCGGCTCTGGCTATCTCCCTCAGCGTGTCGCTGCCCAGACTCTCCACCAGCTGACTAAAGCGCTGACTCTCGATTTGAGACAGGTTCTTCTGCTTGTCCACATCCAGCATGTCCATCTGCTTCTTGTAGCTCAGCTCCTGCTCACGAGCCTTCGCCAGCCGCTGGAGCTCCGCTTCCTGCACACACACACAGTTTAACTTTGCAGACGAACAGACACTATGGTACTACTACTTATACCAAAGTGAAATATCCGAGTACTTCTTCCAGTACTGCTGTGTAGTGAGTTTTATGTTGAAAGGTTTAGAGATAGCTTCTAGTTCCCCTTACTTGAGTTTTTAAGTTGAAAGGTGAAACAGGAAGTCAGGACATACCGCCTCGATCTTCTGAGCTTCAGCCTTCAGTTTGGCCTCGTTGACCGCCGCCTCTCCCTGAATACGAGCCGCCTCGGCACGAGACTGAGCTTCAGCCTTGGCAGCTCCTGTACTCTCCACCGCAGCACTGAAAAAAACACAGTAAAAGTAGTATTACCACATTGTTACAGGTAAACGTCTTGCATTAAATATTTACTTTGAAAGTCATTCTGCAGAATAATGTATATATTATTGTATTATAGTCATGCATTCACTTTAATGTTGCAGCTGGTAAAGATAGAGCTAATTTTAATGACTTTATACACTGCTGGGTACTATGATGTATAATAACACACCATTCACCAGTTGACCCCATGACCCCATGGTTACCTGAGAGCCTCCAGCTCCAGCAGCTCCCTCCTGGCTTTCTCATTCTCGGCCTGGTCGGTGATCCGCTGCCTCTCCATCTTCCCCCGGGCCTCCTGCTCCAGACGCTCGGCCTCGTGACTGCACGCACAGAAATCAAAGAATTTAGTTTATTATTGTGATCGATATAAAATGTGCTAATTGTACATTCAGCAATTCCTTCATCGTCTTAAAATGAATTATTTTGTGAAATACGCTTCAGAACAACCTCCAAAACTGTCAGATTTATATCTAGTTAGCGAACAGGCTGGTCACCAATACAAGTTCAGAGCCAGCTTCTAGTCGCCCTTAGTTCAGAGCCAGCTTCTAGT
>NW_022285794.1:0-3262 GCF_004355925.1 Anarrhichthys ocellatus | reverse complement strand
CACACACACACACACACACACACACACACACACACACACACACACACCTAAGACAACAGGGTTACAAATAGGATACAAATACCTGGTACATTATAACTTAAAATACTGTTCATACATCTGGTGTGTGTGTGCTGGACGTCCCGCAGAGCGACCGCCTGGATGGAGGGAGAACAAGTAGAAATAAAGTGAGCAAAGAGTCCGGTTGTCCTGGTAACAGATTGTTAATCTGGAGAATATCACGGAGGACAATCTGATGTTTTGTGTTTTGTTCAGGACCTGATTTACAAAAAATAAAACCTGCTTCAGTACCGACACGAGGGAGCGAAAACCACGAGGAAGGTTTAGTGGAACACGTGACCGTGAGTACAACCCGACTGACACAAAAACACTGATTATAACTACGGTGACCGAGCGAGTAGCAGTCGGTACGATGACTCGGGACGTCCCGGTGGCTCAAAAAGCTCAAACACACAACTTGAAGGTTGAAGGAACTCACCGAGAATCAATAAAACAGGAGTGAAGTATGAACACTGAGCCTCGTATACGAGCAGGCGTATTAGAATAATAACAGATACTTATAGAATATATTCGTTAGCTGGAGGCGTCGGTTGGTTTGACTGTGACGGAGCTCAACGCGGCTGTTTGACACGTTGGACTCGTATTAAGTCCTGAATCATCTGAGCATATATATTTACACATTAACACAATCCTCTCTCTATGTCATGATAAAAAAACATTCACACACACAAATATAGCATTTTAAAAATAATTATTAGCACCAGTGTATCAGATAAAAACTCTCGCTACGCAAAATGTACAGAGTTGCATAGTGTTGGATTTAGCCTGGAAGAAGATATTAATGTGTGTGAGCGGTAAGAAACACCAGCGGTAAGCAGCAACTTGTGGGACAAGAGATAGAAATAGAACACGCGTACACGAGACATGATTTAAAGACGCGTCCGCAGAGCCGCCGACGTCCTGAAACATGTCGCTTGTATCTGGAGAGACGTGATAAAACACACGATGGTCTCTGAGCAGAAACAAAGCTGGCACAACATCTGAATATCTTGCACAAGTTCATATTTCATTCCCAGAAGATGCAAATATTCACACAAGTTTAATATATTGTGCATTTAAGATAATATCCTGCATTTGTGGGAATAAAATATGAATTCATCTTGTGTGTACACGTTTTTATTTTGTTCCCAAAAGATCCAAATCTTGCACACAAGTCAATATTTTGTGCGTAGACGATAATAACTTCAAACTTCAAACCAAGATCCAAATCTCGTGGGAGCAAGACGATAACTTGTGTGTCGGGAACCAGATATTCTATTAGTCTAGTTCCAAAGAACATCCACGTCTTGTTCATACGAGTTAGAATCCTCCACCTGCAAACATACGGTCTAATTCCCTCAGACGGTGTAATCTTGAGGGAACTAGACGCGTCTTTTGGGAACAAGATTTAAAAACAACATGTTTTCTGGACTTCAGAGGCTTCGTATACACCAGCGGAGTGGGCGTGGCTCTACTCAACAACACGACCCATTGGAGGTGAAAGTACTGATGAACTGAAGTGAAATACTTGTTTTTCATCTGCTGGTGTTTTTAGTCTCGAAGCTTCGGGAGGAAAACAGAAGAGAGGATTCCTTCACTGTGTGGTTTCTGAAAACACGATTGATTTAAACATTTTAAAAACAGAGTGTAGCCGTACATTCAGCCGGCGTGTCCCCCGGGGCATGATGGGTAATACAAGCGGACACTTCCTGTTTGTGAAACAGACGGGTTTGTGGTTCTGGAGGCTCTTCTAGCTCTCTGAGTTCATTCTACCGTGACCACGTCACTGCGTCTCCCAAAACAGCTGCTTTTCTTTTGATAACACAAATAAAATCAAAATAAAACGTGAACGTGGCTTCAAAGACAAGAATCTGAGGACAAGAAATATATATATTTAAAAACTGTTTTGGTAAAAAGTTGGCGTGTTTGCCAGAGTGTTAGAGGTGAGGGGGAGTGTTGGAGTCGGAGGGGGCGGAGCTTAAGGCCGCTCCAGAGACGGCGTGTTGAAGCAGCCGTCGGGTAACGTGCTCTTGATGTCGTTGAGGTTGGCGATGTCGGCGCGGATCTCGCGGATCTGCCGGTCGTAGTCGTTGATCATGTCCTCTTGGCTCCGCGCCACGTCGTTCAGCTCCGTCAGCTTCCGGTCCAGATCGCTGTCGCCCATCTTGCCCTTGGCCCTCTTCAGGGACTCGTCGATCTGGTTCAGCTTGCTCAGGTCCACCTTGTCGATGTTTCCTGGAGAGAGAAATCCGGTTCCGGATGAACTCTGGATCGATCTGCACCACAAACCAGCTTCGTACTTTGTTTTTAGCTCTTTTCATTGTGACGTGTATCGATGAATGATTGTTTTAGGTTTAATATAATATAATATATAAAATAATCAAAAAGAACCGATGAGAGTGCTAGCATCAGTAAAACCCCGCCCCCCATCCTTCAGGGTTGTTCAGGGTCTCAGACTGCGAGGACCTTCTTACCCAGCTGATCCAGCAGGATAGTGATGGTGCTCAGCACCGTCTTCACGGCGCTCTTGGCCTTGCGGGCGTTGTCTTCCGCCTCCTTCGCGTTATCCGACGCCTGAAAGAGGAAAAAGGAAACGTAAGCCAGTGTTGACCCGACACACAGACTGGATCTCACAGATCTCATCTGAGGCTCTTCTGGAACCCGGATCCTACCATCCCCGCCATCATCATGTCCTGGTCGGCCTCGGCCTTCTTCCTGGCCAGCTCCTGCTCGGCGGCGTCCAGCTGGTCCATCATGTCGCCGACATCGTTGTCCAGCTTGTTGGTGTCCTGGAAGGCCTTCTCCGCGTCCTCCTTGGTCTTGGCTGAGCCCTGAAGAGGACGCAGCGTGTATTTAATTCATGTTTTATGATATTTTATATGATATATATATATATATTACTCTCCGCTCCCGTCGTACCTTCTGCACATTGCCGGCGATCCTCTCAGCCTCCTCCGCCTTGCTCTTGGCCTCCCGGGCGTCAGCGGCCGCGTTGCCGAGCGCCGCCTCCGCCTGCTTGGTCTTCTGGTTGGCGGCCATGATGGTGGCGTTGATGGAGGGGATCTTCTTCAGGGCTTCTTCAGCCGCCGTCTTGTTGTCGTTTACTCTCTTATCAAAGTCTAAAGGAAGAAGAATTAAAGAGAAAGTTAGATCAGTAACTGAAGACAGACAGAGAGACAGACAGACAGACAGACAGACAGACAGA
>NW_022285793.1:0-3262 GCF_004355925.1 Anarrhichthys ocellatus | reverse complement strand
GCAGGGCCTTTGCAACAGTCCTGGGAGCTTCATGCGCATGATGACCAGCATTTTCGGAGACCAAAACTATTTGAGTCTGCTATGCTATTTGGATGACTTGTTGGTGTTTGCGCCTGATGAGGAGACTGCCTTGCTGCGCCTGGAGATGGTGTTCGAGAGGCTGCGTGGCCATAACTTGAAGCTAGCCCCCAAAAAGTGCTTCTTCCTCAGGAGGTCTGTAAAGTTTCTTGGCCACATTATTGATGAGAATGGTGTTTCAACCGACCCCAGTAAGGTTGAGAACATCACCAACATGACAGACACTGATCTCATGGAGACTGATGGCGTGACCCCGTCCCAGAAGCGGATAAGATCCTTTTTGGGGATGGTAAATTACTATCAACACTTCGTGCCCAGATACTCTGCCACTGCCAAGCCACTGTTTGACCTGTTGAAAGGTGGGAAAAGAAAAGGTAAACATAAAAACAAACTGTCAAGCAGGAAGTTGTGTGCGCTGACTTGACCCCGGAACAGGGACAGGCTTTTGAGAGTCTGAAAACTTTGCTGGTTCAGTGTTGTCTTGGCTCATCCCGATTTCAACCGTCCATTCATGCTGTCAACTGATGCCTCCTTGGATGGCATAGGCGCGGTTCTGTCTCAAATTCAAGAAGGGGAAGCATGAGCCAGGCCCATTGCTTTCACTAGCAAGTCATTGTCTCAGTCCCAAAAGAACTATCCAGCTCATCGGTTGGAGTTTCTGGCCTTGAAATGGTCAGTCTGCGAAAAGTTCAGTCACCGGCTGAAAGGCCACACATTCACAGTCTGGACAGACAATAACCCTTTGACTCACATCCTGACAAAGCCGAAGCTAGATTGTTGTGAGCAACGCTGGGTAGCCAAGTTGGCGAGTTACGACTTTGACATCAAGTATGTTCCAGGTCCACAGAACATCGTGGCTGATGCCCTGAGCCGTGTGCCGTTTGTCAAGGGGAGTGTTGGTCACAGGCTACTTGCTGAACCCTATGCAGGTCTTCTCACAGACTTCAAAGATATGTCAAGTTTCTCTGTCCAAAATGCCTTTCGGTCATCCAGCCAGCACAGGGAACCCTCGTCTCTGAGTAACAATAACCAGTCTGCATGCAGTCCGCTTCACATGCACACTCAGTCTGTTGCAATGGAGGATGTGTCTGCTGTACTACAGTCACACATGGAATGGGATGCTGGTCCAAGGGCCCGTGCTGTTGAGGTGTTGCAGTACTTACCTCAGTTGGTTCCACCTGGACAGGACGCCTTACCCGCCTACACAGAGAAGGACCTCCGTGATAAGCAGTTGGAGGATAGAACTCTCTCTCGTGTTCTGTCCTATGTTGAGAGACGTCGGAGGCCTTCCAGGAGGGAAAGATTCAATGAGTCTGTCCTTGTCACAAGGTATCTGAAGCACTGGGATAGGCTCACTGAGTGATGGTGTGCTGTACAGGATTTCAAAAGACCAGAAAACCAAAGCGAAGCTTTTCAATATGTTGTTCCTGACTCACTTAAGGCAGAGGTTCTGCAGGGGATTCACGATAGGGCTGGACATCAAGCTCAGTTCAGGAGCCTCAGCTTGGCGAGGCAGAGGTTTTTCTGGCCAAACCTTGACAGAGATGCGAGAGACTACGTTCGGCATTGTCAACGATGCATCGTCAGCAAGACCGTCGAGCCTGAGGGACGGGCTCCCCTGGAGAGCATAACAACAACCAGGCCACTGGAGTTGGTCTGCATTGACTTTTGGTCGGCCGAAGACTCCAGGAACAAGTCTGTCGATGTTTTGGTGATAACTGACCTTTTCACGAGGATGGCCCAGGCATTTCCATGTAAAGACCAAACAGCTAAGCAGGTGGCAAGAGTTCTCTGGGACCGGTACTTCTGTGTCTTTGGATTCCCGGAAAGGATCCATAGTGACCAAGGTGCTAACTTTGAAAGTCTGCTGATAAGTGAGCTTCTCAGGGTCTCTGGTGTCAGGAAATCGCAGGAAATCGCAGGAAATCGCAGGAAATCGCAGGAAATTGCCCCCTGAAGAGAAGGCCGACTGGCCGCGGCGCTTGCAGACTCTGACGTTCATGTACAACTGCACAGCTCATGAGACAACAGGCTATCCCCCCTTTTACCTCATGTTTGGCTGGATTCCCCGCCTACCTGTTGATGTACTCTTCCGTACTGTCCTTCGTGACTCTGCTGTGATAAGCTATAAGAAGTATGTAGCGAGTCTCGCCAATGATCTAAAAGAAGCAATGGTTATTGCTCAAGTCCATGCTACAAAGGAGCAGAATCGACAGGAAAGTAAAGGGATCCGACATCGAGATCGGTGACCGGGTGCTCTTGGCCAACAGGAAGGAAAGGGGTAAGAAGAAGCTTGCAGACAGGTGGGACTCGACCGTCTACACAGTGGTGGACGTGAATACAGAGACGCACACGTACAGACTCCGCGACACAGTCACTGGACGGGAGAAGGTGATACACAGGAACTTGATGATGCTGGCCAATTTCCTCCCTGTGGGGGACACATGCGGAATGTCTGACCTTGCCTCATCCATGCCGGTTACAGGATCCACGGCTTCAGCAAATGACGATGTGAGTGAGGCAGAAGAGACCTTGTTTGGGAGAGAGGGTGAGCCTCATGGTGTGGCTAGTGAAAGCCTTGACACTGAAAGTGACAGACACTCACCTATGACTGTGGAAGATGGACAGGGCCCCTTGGCTGATTCGGTACCTGTGAACTCGGAGAGGAGAACCATTGATTGGATTACTCAGTTGTCTGCACCAAGTCTGTCTGTGGCAGACGCTTCTGACATAAGAAGAGTTGCTTCTGATCCCCAGGATGCTTCTGTTTCACTTGAAGACCACATAGAAGATCAGTCTGTGACTTATGATTGTTGCTCTGTGACTGTTGGAGGCGTCTCAACACATGTGAGACAGCCAGACTCTGCTCTTGACACCATGACACAGACTGATAACACATCTGACATTTTGCACACCGATGTTCAGACCTCACCCACGATCTGTGGTCGTTCTAATGCACAGGTCAGGTCAAGATTTGGTCGCTTAGTCAAGCCTGTGAACAGGCTCATTCAGACCATGTCCAGGCAGGATGTTGTTCAGGAGAAGTTCAATGTTGAAGTTGTTTGACAATCTATGTTCCTGGTGTTTCCTGATTGAAACCGTAGGCATGTAGCTTATGCCAATGATGGGTTTGGAAGTTGTTTTTTTTTTGGTATAATGTTCCACTGTTTTAATTTTCTTATCT
>NW_022285792.1:0-3262 GCF_004355925.1 Anarrhichthys ocellatus | reverse complement strand
ACACACACACACACACACACACACACACACACACACACACACACAGAGCCGGGAAAATCAACCAGAATGCAATGCAGCTTCAGAGATTTGAGAACTTCCCTCTTTACTAATCAGTTAGGTCAATACAAGACAAGACAAAGACAAACCGGCTTCTTATCACACTGAATGAAGTTGAACAGCTCGTCAGTCTGAGGAGGATATACATGTAGGAGTTATTGTCACACTTGCACATTAAATCGAACCCTTGAGGCCACCCTGTAGCCACGATATCGACATCAGCTTGTTGGAAATGTCAGATTAGTTTGTACATGTTGAGATAATCAATGAGGAGAAACACTCTGTAGGAATCAGGGAAAATCTACATCACAGGTGATCAAAATCATCCTTTGATGACACGTCCTATTGATTTCAGATCCTCATCGCTGCCGAGCTTTAAGCTGCGGAACACAAAGACGCCATCAATCATCTGTCAGTCACCGCTCTCTGATGGCTCATTTTGAACTGATGACTCTTCTTCTGAGTCTGAGTCACCCTCATAGGGGGGGGGGCTATGTGACAGGTCTGAGAGGCCAGACGCAGGACAAAAAATTAAATTTCATTTCCATCAAAGCTGCCAGGTCTTCAAAGGTCTGGCATGGCGGGGCGATGGCGGCTGGCAGCAAATAAATAATGAAAGAATTCCGCTTTAATCTTGAGCCCAGAAGACTCTCAGACCAGACTGTCACACACAAACCCATCCTTCCATCTCTCTCTCTCTCTCTCTTTCTCTCTCTCTCTCTCTCTCTCTCTTCCTGCTAAAACTTCTACAAAACACTGAAGAGACAGGAGAAGAAATTCTGATATCAGATTACAAAAGATCTGCAAGGATTTAAGAAGTGAAGGGCAAGAAATAAGCACTAATACAAGCGCTCCGATATGCTAACATTAGCCTAGAGGAATGAGGTGGTATCGGTTTCACACCTTTTTAAATGTCACTCAGAGACGGGATAGAGTTACACATCAAACACATCTTCTTGTTGTGTTGATGAGTGCCAGAATCGATGTTGCGTACATTAGAAATGAGCAGCTAGCCGTGATTAGAGGCTCCAGCTAACTACGACATCAGAACCTTTTCAGAGAAGGAGAGAAGATGTTGCTGATAGTTTAGCTTAGCCTTCTGCTAACCTCCACTGCTGCAACGAAGACAAAAACTATTCGCGAGACGGAGAGAAATGTTGCTGATCGGCTGAACTAATAGAGAGATGTCCCTCGCTATGTAACGAGGTAGCTAGCTTCAATGCTACGATGGTTTCAGATTATGATCCGATCAAAGTTGGAACTCATCTGCCGATAGCAATGTGCTTTCCTACGCTGTGACAAGAGTGAGTGGATGAAGCATTAAGTCATTTAGCAGCTAGCTTGATATCCTCAATCCAAGCAAACAGGACCAAAATATCACTGAATGAATATATTATTATTATACATCAATGACCTCAGTTGAGTTCAGTGAGATCATTTAAAGAACAGTAGCTGACATACTTATCTAATTCATTTATTCTCACACATCTGCAGCAGGAAGCAGCCAAATCCGCATCACATATTTCATTATGATGTGAGTCACTCCGTTGCTGCCTGGCTTTAGACGGCTCCCAGGTGAACACAGGGACTCATGTCTGGGATGGATGCAGGTGCAGAACATCAGCCCGTCACAGCTAATTAGCCTCGTTTTCACCACTGAGACACAATCGTGCTCACACAGCGTAGCGTGGCAAGGCTAATTAAACACGTGTAGCAGGTAAACAGACCTTCAGCCCTCCACGTGTGAGCGGCGTTTATTAAGCCAGATTATGACCCATATGGCTTTTTAATGTGTGGTAATAAAGTGTGTGTGTGGAGAGAAGGCTGGGGGAGGGATGGGAGGAACGTTATGTCCCACAGCTGGAGGACGGCGTGTAGGAAACGAAAGGCTCAGTCCTGCTCGGGTCTCTCCTCACCGGTCACCTCAGCTCTTAACCCGCCGTTCACTTCTCACCGGCACCGGCCCGGTGAGCCGTCTGGGTTCCTGTGGTCTCGTCTTGTCGATTATCTCCGACTCGTCCTTTCTGTTGAGCCGACTTAGCAGAATGATTCCAGCTGTGTTCGCCGTCATTACAAAAGGCATTAATATATAAGCTTTGATGAAGGTAAGTCATGCATAATGCAGACTATAACGAAAGAATAAGTCTTTAAATCTGAGGGAGCTGATACGTTAATACCAGGAATAGTTAATGTATGGACCGATCAGGACTGCCCCGCTGCTACTCCGTTACAATGGAGCCACACCGTCACTAACTGGAGAAATATGATCTAATAATTGGGAAAAGTAACGATTAGAGAGAAAGAGAGGCAGACAGAAGGGTGTACAATCTGTGTTTGAAGATATAACAACTGAATAAGCAGTAAAAACAGGTTTGAAAGACAATATAATAATAATAATGATGATAAACTGTACTATACCGCACCTTTAAAAACACCAGAACAAAGTGCTGAACAATCAAACAAAACATATTAAATATACTAAAATCCAAAAGTAAACAAATAAAAACAGAGATTTTAATGAACTGAAATGCCATAAAACACAAAATGCAAATTCCCAAAAAGTTTGTTTTTTAACTGATTTAAAAGATCTGGAATCTGGAGCTTCTGGTACAACAAGGAACGATGCATCCGAGGATCTCAATAAGAGACAGAGAACTTGGGGCGAGGCCCTCAGGTCTTTGTAAGTAATCAATAATATCTTAAAATGAAACAAATTCAAAAATAAACGTGTATCTGCAGCCGTGACAGTTATTTTAAATGATGCTGGAACTGCAGCACAGATGACGGAGTGAGCCGACGTTTTGGATGAATCATCCAACGTACAAGTTGAGAAACGCGACAGTGAGTGAAGTGAGATACCTGATCAGATGAAGTGCTGACCTGGTCAGGTGCTATTCGTGCACATTTTGTTTCCCTTTCCTGACACGTAAGCGGCGATGATTCGGAGACAAGTGTGAAGCGGGACAGCTGGAGGATTGATGGTGATCCTCCAAGAGGAGCCGCCATACGGACGGTGACTCAGGCCGGACAGCAGGAAACGGCTGCGTCCACGCCGAGTCAAGTTTGAGACGCACCTTCTAAACACACGGACTGATTCACAGAAGACTGAAGGGATGAACAGTGCTGACAAAAGAATACACTCCTCCAAGAGTCCACAGAGAGACAGAGAGAGAGAGAGAGAGAGAGAGAGAGACAGAGAGAGAGA
>NW_022285791.1:0-3263 GCF_004355925.1 Anarrhichthys ocellatus | reverse complement strand
CAATGTTTACTGAGGTAATAAATCAAGAGAGAAGTAGAGTCATTTTCCCATAGACTTCTATACAATCCTCCATGAACGATTTCCTTGCCAAACATAAATAAGTATGATAGAAAGCACCTCCTCACATCCATCTTGGTGAGACTAGGACGTGAGACGAGGAGGCGAGGATGTACAAACTGAGGAATGAGAAGAACCCCGGACCAGGTCTCCTCTCATGTGGACTTACAGGACGGTTTGGCTCCAGAGTTCAAGTTGGGCAGACTGCACCTCAGAGCTTCTCTCCTCTAAATCAGAGAAGAAGAAGAAACAGAAACATCACTAAAGTTTATCCTCCTTAAAGAAGAAGTCTGGTTTGTTAAACCTACTGAAGGACGACTCCTAATCCCTCCTCCTTCCTCCCTCCAGACTTGTCCCTCCCTCTCCCGTCCTCACCCTCCAGGCTTGTCCCTCCTCCCTCTCAGCGCTCTGGGCCTCCATGGGGTTCTGGATGACCCGTCCTCCGGTCTTCCCTGAGAAGTCCATGGCCACCAGACTGGCCTCAGACTTTGACTGAAACAGATGAGTTTAGAAACGTGAGTCGACGCTACAGAACTACGTCATGCGACCCGCGACCCGACGCTACAGAACTACGTCATGCGACCCGCGAGGTGAACTCACTTTGACATCCACCACTTTGGTTCCTTCCAGGTGCCTCGGGGCCGACTTTGATAACTGGTAGTTGGACTGGAGCTGCTTCCCGTACTGATCACACACAAACACAATAAATGATTTCACTCTCATAACGACGGTGAAGATGTATTGTTGAAAGCCAATGAGTGAAGACAGAAGAGGACCGGAGACCTTGAAGAGCCTGAAGGCCGACGTCCAACACGTTCGAGTCTGCTCGTTCTCAGCACACAAGATCTTCAGGTCCTGAAGTCGGAGCGGATTCCTGGAAGGCTGCAGAAACAACAACACGGAGTGAAGAGCAGCAGGCGATCCGTTCATTGTTAACAGGACCGCAGCTAAAGAAGCAAAACATCAAAGACGTTTGGTTCTGTAGGTTTCACAGAACAAAGTAGAGTTCAGAGGATATTCTAGATCCAAGAGGAAACTGACAGATGGGACTCACCGTTACCTCTTTACTTAAGATTACATTAAACTTATCTTCTGTTCAAAATGTACCGAAACTCTGTCAATGAGGAAGATCTGTGGTCGATAATAATGAGAATAAACCCTCTAAACTAAAAATAAATCTGGTTTGAATTGAGCTCAAACATCATCATTATTAACACTTATTATTTATAGATGTTACCTTAATGCAGAAGGTGAAGTCCGCTGGCGCTCCGTACTGTTTTCGGCTGTTCACCACCGTGTAAACGTTCAGATCGTCCAGATCAGCCACGTACTGCAGGTGTCGAGGCTCCTGGTGACACACACACACACACACACACACACACAATTACAGGTCTAAAAGAACCCAGTGAGATTTGAAAAGCCCTGCTGGTTCTGGGTTTTGGGACTCGACCCGCCAACCTTTGAGGAGCCTTTGGTGGAGCAGTAGAGTCCGGAGCGGCGGAGGAAGTAGTAGACCTTCTTCCAGGACTTGCGACTGGGCTCTTTGACCTGCAGGAAGCCCTGGATCTCCGGACACGTCCCGGATCTCAGCAGGTTCTGAGGAACACAGAAGAACCCATTGAGTTATTTTACCCTCACAGAGAAATGAAACTTTAAATATGTATGAAAAAGTAAAATCATGCGAATAAACTAATAAGAATCGAAGAGATAAAGTAGTGTAGACTCTGAATTGTAAGTCGCTTTGGATAAAAGCGTCTGCTAAATGACTAATTTAATGTAATGTAGTGCAGCCGTTGAAGCTGTAGCTGTTCGTGTAGTTTGGAATTCTCTTTAAATCCCGACGGCAGTAAATAAACGTGCTGCTCGTTACTTTCATCTGATCTCACGGGCCTGTGCTTCTGTTCGGTCCGTTTTAAAGTAGTTCATTCTTTCTGGGTCCTTAATCTTACCGACTCAAGCTATTAAACAGAATATACAATATAATATGATAGTGGACAGTAATAGTAAATGGTACAGCTTGTATTTTTACCAAAAATAATGACTACAATAGTTATCAATGTTTTAATCAAAAGGAAATGTCTGTTCCTAGCTTATTCAATGTGAGGATTTAATGCTTTGCTTGCTTGTGTTTGAAGACTTTCAGACATAACGTGACATTAACAAGCATCGTCTTTGGCTTCGGGAACATTTTTCACACTTTTCTTACATTTTACAGACAGAACGGTAAATAAACCGTTTCAGGGAAGATTCTGTGAAAAAAAAAAAATCTGATAAAACTGGAAATATATTCCGTTTAGTTTATGAAAACTTGAATAATTAAGAGAAAAATGTAACTGATAATCAACAGGATTCATAAAAACATGAATAAATAGAATAAAGAGAGACTTTGGTCGCGTTGACTCTGTGAGATTCACCTGAATGAGATCCGATGACGTCATCCCCTTGCTGACGTCGGTGCTGTCGGCGATCATGCTCTCTGGGAAGAAGAGCTGAGGAAGAGGAAGAAGAAGGTTTAAAGACAGAGAAGATGAAGAAGATGAGACTCACTTTAGAGGATTCATACTTTGACGTTTATTTAGAGGAAACATACAAACTTAGTTTGAACAAAGTCTTTTTATGACATTTTGACACATCACCTCACACTTTGGTCTGTTTTTAAAACCTTTACATCTAATAGACAGATTTAACAATATTGAAATCAATAATAAAGCATTTTTCAAGGAGTATATTTGAGTTCGAGCACATTCCTAACCTTGTAAAACACAGTTAAACCTTCAGACTTCAGCCGGAGCCGTGAACTCAACGTCTGCATCCTGTTTGCATGAGGCGGTCGCTGCTCACGTGACACAGCGAACCCGTGACCACACGGAGGAAGGCGTGGCTTCACTGTACAGACAGAACCAGTTCTCATTGTGATCCGTCACGTTTGTTTAAACGGCGACGGACCAGATGTGATGTAATGAAACACCCGGAGGCGTCGAGTCTGCACCGGCACGCAACCCGCCAATCAGTCAACGTGGTCGTGTAACAGCTGACAGTTATTGTTGTCTGATGCTATTTGCAGAGTTTGTTGATGAGCTTTAACCTCACCAGTCTGTAGAATTAGACTTTAACATTAATCTAAGTCACCAAAGTACAGTGAAAGTGGGATGTTTTTGACAGAGACCTGTCAATCACCGTGTAGCCCCGCCCTAAAGCATCCCCTG
>NW_022285790.1:715-3263 GCF_004355925.1 Anarrhichthys ocellatus | reverse complement strand
AGTGATTGACAGGTCTCTACCAGAGACGTATACTGCGTCTCTACGTCGCTCCTCCTCAGTCCACATATGGTCACTTCCTGTTTACCGATTGTGCAAAAAATCAAAATGGCGACGGCTGTAATCCAAGATGGCGACGACGAAATCACCGAACTTAAGGCTTCAAAACGTCCACAAACCAACGAGAGACATCACAATGACTACATCCTCTTCTTATACAGTCAATGCTTAGAACTAAACCTTCAAACCTCTTCCGCTTGTGTTCGATACAGACTTTATTTCAGACATCTGACCAGAAACATTCAGAAAACACACTGACTTCAGAAGAGGGAACAGGAAGTGTAAAAACTGCTGACGCGTGGCTGGTTTCTGGACTCATTCCTGCAGAACTCTATTAAACATGTGGAAGTCAGCTCACTATAAACCTTTTCATGTTTTCAATCAATGTTGTGCTGGATTGGTGGAAAGCTTTTCTAGTGTCGAGCGAGTCGAGTCATTAACTACAACCAGCTGGACACTTTCTCACTAATCTGTCGCGTGCAAACTTTGAGCAGCAATGTCCGCCGATGGGCATCAGAGAAAGACAATGAAATGTCATTTGGTATTAATTGTGCATTGACTTGGCCGCAGTAAACAGAGATGACATTCTGTGATACCATGCCTCTCCCACGTGCACTAATGAGGTCTAAAGATCACACCAGAAGTACGCTGCAAAGATGTTTTTCTTCTCCTTGCTCCCCGTCGTATGAGCCCACTCTCGAACATTACGTTTATAATTGAATCTACTAATTTACTTTATCTCGTCGAGAACAAAACCATTGTTGGATAAATACAACCAAGCATCTAACCACCACCACGTTCAACATGCTTTCCTTCGTGCTGATTGTTCTTCCTCAGTGAGAAACACAGACTCTGGGTTTATTGAAGCATCAGGCTGATCTCTGTTCAGGCTGATGTGTTCTCTCATCCTGTTTTAAAGAGGTCAGTGAACTCTAAAGCTTCCCTTTGAGATCAGAAATGTAACTTGCGTTCGATAACTGGTTCATAACTGAAGGTCAATAACGTATGGGCTGCATAATTACATCTACAGGTTCGTCTTGAGGGACTGCTGGCCTCTAGCTGTATTTATTACTATTAATAATTATACTTGGCTGATTTCTAAGAAGTTTATTTATACGTCATAATCACTCTATAAGGGCAGCTGTAGAAGAAGTTCTTTAGTATTGAAAGCAGAGACGGTTAAGGAAGGAAAGCAGCTGAGAGTCTGTTTCCTGCTTCTGTCTTTCCTTTAGAGAAGAGCAGCAGAACCGGATTCTATTCACTTCAATGGGAGAAGTGAACATACTGGAGATTATGTGGATTTGTTTTGCTCTATAGTCACCAATGTAAACATTGGACCCATTTGTCACCAGCCATATATGCTCCAGACTCACCCTCACGGTGAGCACGTTGTAGAGAGTCGAGCTGTGACCTCTGCCCTGTAGGACTCGTGCTGTAGCTCGGTGGTTAACATAGAGACGTCCCACAGTCTCAGTGATCATGGTCCTTCAATCCCAACACTGTACGTTGATGACTTCTGTTCCACTGCTGTTCCACTCGAGGCTGAGATTGTTTTTTAATTATAATTACACTAATGCATTCATTCCGACATTTTTAAATGATAACAACAAATTACTTTAAATTGAAGGTCTAAGCCGGAACAATGTGTTAACGTGACTTTGGTTTCACATTAAATGTTTTACTAAAGTACTAACAGAGCTGATTCTATTGTTTTCTGTTCAGACTGACAATAAACGCAGAATGCCAGCTTCAGCTGCACAACTTCCCGATGGACGAACACTCCTGTCCGCTCATCTTCTCCAGCTGTAAGTACCCAGACGTACCCGCTGTGAAAAACTAAAATATTTGTTTTGGAGTGCCATATGTTATCTGTTTCAGGTGATTATATTGCATATTATATTAATATGCTCTCTGAATATGAACTGATGTTAGTGTCCATCACTGCTGTCACGCCTGGCTGAGCGGCCTCTGTGAGAACAGTCGCCCCCGGAGCCTCTTACAAGCAAATGTGCTTTTAGGAGTGTTTGTTTAAAACATAGATTTTAGTGTTGTAGTTGTAACTGTAGTGGTGGAGGACGTTCATGACCAAGGGACTGAAGACAGTTCAAAAACATTCACGTTTCACGCCGCAGCTCCTCAGAGCTGTGACGGCTTACGAGCAACGAGAGTAAAACACACCAGCAGGGAAAATAAGGCCCCACCCCCCGTCTGAACTCTGATTGGCCCCGCTCAATGCCCCCCTTCTAGAGTCAGAAGGTGATATTAAGTATATTATCAGTATCAAAGATGGATTACTAAACGGGTTGCCGAGTACAGTCACAGACCCCTGGATCAGAAACTCAGTATAAAGGTTTCATTAAAATGTATTGTTGGAGAGTCAATCAGACGACCAAAAAGAGGTAAAACCACAAAACAAGCACAAATAGACACAAAACGGCCACAAAAGATGCAAAACAACCACATAGAGATGCAAAACAACCACATAGAGATG
>NW_022285790.1:0-705 GCF_004355925.1 Anarrhichthys ocellatus | reverse complement strand
AGATGTAAAACAACCACATAGAGATGCAAAACAACCACAAAGAGATGCAAAACAACCACATAGAGATGCAAAACAAGCACATAGAGATGCAAAACAACCACAGAGATGTAAAACAACCACATAGAGATGCAAAACGATCACAGAGATGCAAAACAACCACATAGAGATGCAAAACAATCACAGAGAGATGCAAAACAACCACATAGAGATGCAAAACGATCACAGAGATGCAAAACAAGCACATAGAGATGCAAAACGATCACAGAGAGATGCAAAACAACCACATAGAGATGCAAAACAACCACATAGAGATGCAAAACAATCACAGAGATGCAAAACAACCACATAGAGATGCAAAACGATCACAGAGATGTAAAACAACCACAGAGAGATGCAAAACAACCACAGAGAGATGTAAAACAACCACATAGAGATGCAAAACAACCACATAGAGATGCAAAACGACCACAGAGAGATGCAAAACGACCACAGAGAGATGCAAAACCACCACAGAGAGATGCAAAACAACCACATAGAGTTGCAAAACAACCACATAGAGATGCAAAACGATCACAGAGAGATGCAAAACGACCACAGAGAGATGCAAAACCACCACAGAGAGATGCAAAACGATCACAGAGAGATGCAAAACGACCACAGAGAGATGCAAAACCACCACAGAGAGATGCAAAACAACCACATAGA
>NW_022285789.1:0-3265 GCF_004355925.1 Anarrhichthys ocellatus | reverse complement strand
CCTCCTCAGTCCAGATATGGTCACTTCCTGTTCCTTGGTTGCAAAAAGCCAAGATGGCGATGGCCAAAATGCCAAACTCAAGGCTTAAAAACGGCAGTCCACAAACCAACTACCTCCACTTCTTATACAGTCTATGGTCATCCCGCTCTCCCTCCCTCTGTTTCCTGTCTACCTCTTTACTGTCAATCTGCTTGTTTTCATTGATGCCAAGAAGAAATCATGACACTTCTATGAAACTAATTATCTTGACATTACTGAAGGCTCTCTTCATTATGTCAGGCTGCTTCTGCTATAATACTATAAAACCCTGGTAATTACCAGCTTACCTCCATAACTAGTTCATCAAAACCTGTACGCGATTGCAAATCTATCGTCTCATAATAATGCCATTGTATTGGCCAGCTTTACTATCATGAGATTAGAGCCTAGATGAGATTAGAAAATGATTTTGTTGTGTGAAAAACATCGCGTCAGTTCTCCAAGAACGGATTTCTAAGAAAACTATCACAGCATGTAAATCATTCAATGGTTTAGGACCAAATCAAATCTCTGGTGATTGTTCCCAGATTAAAATCCACTTTGAGTTCCCGAGCCACACATATCTAGAACAAACTCTAAAACGTCCATATCTAGAACAAACTTGTACGACACGTTCCCGACCGTTATCAGAATAAATGTGTGAGAGAGTGAGAAACAGAGGGAACACTGATGTGAAGCTTTTATCAAAATCTAAAACAAAAGAGAAGTCTTAAACCTTTGGATTTGTACTCGGACAACCTTTCCCTCGCTTCACTTTAATATATCTGGATATTTAATAATATTAGTAATGCCGTTGTGCTGTTTGCAGAACCAACATTGTTTTTTTTTGCATCAATGCGATGAAATATATTTATGATTATTTATGATTAAAAACGCAGATTCTCAATTGATTTTTCCAGTAAACCTACCTACTGTATTATGGTATATATCACTATTGCAACACAAAATTATAAACACTGATTTATTGTCTTTGGTCCTGTCGTCACAATGAAAGCAACCAACCCACAGTATAAATAATTTAATTTAAACGCACGACAACAACTCAGCTGATCCCTTTAAAAAAATAATAATAAGGAAACAGTAAATTCCTTTTTCGGACAAGAGGAACGTTTGTGCCGTCCACTTTTGTCCATCACTACATTTCGACAGAGACTAAGGCCTTTTTTGATTTCTGATGTAATATATGGGAAGCTAATAATAGGAGGGAACCAGAAGACGGATCAATAGTAGGGGAACATTAGCCGCCCCAGAGGGAATGAGCGAGAGCGAGAGAGAGGGTTATAAAAGTTAAAAGACGATTGTGTGGAGAGCTGCTAATGGAAACTGGAGATCTGGTTGATGTAATGTAAAAATAAAAAGTTGATAAAGCTGGGAGAGGGTACTTGGAGTCTACCGGTGTTCTGCATCAATAGAAACATTATCTACGGAACAACCAGGAGCAGGAGAACGATGATGAGCCACCTGCATACACATCAAACAAGCCCGGCTAAACCTGGACCAAACATAATCCGTCATCCTGACAACTCCATTAATAACCGCTGCTCTTACAAAAGGAGAGGCGATGGGGAATCTCACCGACCGGATTGCATGCAAGCATGCACAATGCTGCTGCTGGCTGCTGTGTGGCAGATAAGTGTGGTATGTAAACATGTGTGGAAGCTGGACACGGTACTCACAGCTGCTGCTCCAGGACTTGAGCAGAGATTTGATGCTGATCTCAAAGAAGACCGAATCCTGCAGGCTCAGCATGGCGGCTTTTTCTCTCTCTCTCTCTCTCTCTCTCTCTCTCTCAACAATAAAAAAAAAAATAAAAAAAAAAAGTTAGGCTTCCCCCCAGACGGGCACAAAGTCTACACGGCTCCTGTCACTTTCATTCCACTCTTGTCGCAAAATAAACACCTGCCTCCCCGAAGGATGGAGCTGATGACTACCCTCCACAAGTGCTGGTTAAAGGCAGCATCCTGAAAAAGAGTTGTTTCCTCTGACCGAGGAGTGACAGCTCACTTGGAGAGGAGATGAGAGAGTATAGCCCCGGCTAGTTAGAGAAGTATTCCACCCCGGCGCTCGCTGCCCACTTGCCAATCCACGGAGTCCCTCATTCTCATTTCAGTGCAGTAAAAAAAGAGAAATCCAGAGAGGCGAAGGACGAAACTGCGTGAGAACTTTTGTTGCTCCAGATAGGGAAGAAACAGCAGCAGCACAGTGCGCGGTACAAGTCTTAACAATGCACGGCAATATTCCCTCTCCTCTTCCTGTGTCTGTGTGTGTGTGTGTGTGTGTGTGCGTGTGCCAATGCTAGCCCACAAAAGCTTCTCTGCCTCCTCATTCGCTTACGAGCAGCCCCTCCCTCTTGTTCCCTTTTTTTACTGATGCCTGCTCCTTTCTCTCTCTCTGGAGTGAGAGAGCGAGCTTGTTTCAACAGCAAAACAAGGGGAAGGGAGAGGGGTGGGGTGATGATGTCATCAAAATGCTGCGAGTGTTCCCTGGCTGTGGATCAGCAATGCATACGCATGTCTGAGGCTGCTACTGTGCCGAAAAACGACACTTCCTGTAAAGCTTCACGGCAAAAGTGATGCGTCATCCACGACTGCAGCAGGGAGGAGAAGGAAAGACGAGGGAGGAAGGGAGAGAGAAAAGGGGGAGGACAACAAATGGAAGGCTATTCAGAGCTTTGCTTCAAAATAAAAACAATTATATCCCTGAATTATGTCCCGCATACCTCCATCTTCAAAGTAAACTGTAGTCAGGCTGCACTCTCTGTGTTACTGGTACTGTCTGTCAGTTTAATCTGATCTCAGGTCAGATCTAATCTATTTGTTAAATTAACCGTTCACACCCAGTGGAGTCATTACATCATCCAAATGACACCAGGCATAGTAACACAGTGCATGAGTGACTATGTTTACATGCATTATTCAGAGTAGGACAATATTACCAATTTGGTACGGCTCATGTTATCGTATTCCATCTGAATCATTCTGAATGGAGCATTTTCAGATTAAAACATGCGATATGTGGATAGTATTCTGGTTTTAGAAGCGTTCTTTGGACATGTCTACAGCTCATTCTGAATATGAGTCTCAATAGACGACCAGCTGTGTGCATTGAACACAAACCAACTAGCCAATAGTTTGTAAAGCTGGAGTCGAGATGCATGTCCAGAAGAAAGCCCACATTTCTGCGACTCCTCTGGTTGTATAGAAGTCTATGAGAAAATGACTCTACT
>NW_022285788.1:0-3265 GCF_004355925.1 Anarrhichthys ocellatus | reverse complement strand
CCCACTGCCGCGCATGGAGGATTGTGTGGATCAGGTGGGCTCAGCTCACTTTGTCAGTAAATTTGATTTACTTAAAAGGATATTGGCAAGTGCCACTGTCTCAACGAGCTAGGGAGGTGTCTGCCTTTATAACTCCTTTTGGGCTTTTTTCCTATTCAGTGATGAGTTTTGGGTTGCGAAATGCACTGGCGACCTTTCAGCGCCTAATAATATGGTTGTGTCTGGACTGGACGGCTGTGCCGTGTACCTTGATGATGTCGTGATCTACAGCAATACCTGGGAATAGCATGTCTACCACATCAGGAAGCTGTTTGATCGGCTGCGCGGTGCAAACCTGACGATCAACTTGACGAAATGTGAGTTTGCAAAGGCAACCGTCACCTATCTTGGGAAGGTAGTGGGCCAAGGGCAGGTGCGGCCGGTACAGGCAAAGGTGACTGCAATTGAGCAGTATCCAGTGCCCACCACCAAGAAAGAGCTGATGCGATTCTTGGGTCTGGTGGGTTACTATCGCAGTTTTTGTCAGAATTTCTCAACTGTAGTAGCTCCATTGACGGATCTGTTGAAAGCTAGAGCAAAGTACGTCTGGTCAGATTCATGTCAACAAGCCTTTGGAAATGTTAAAACTGTACTGTATTCATCTCCTGTCCTTGTGGCACCTTGCATGGATTGTCCATTCGAGTTGCAGGTGGATGCAAGTGATGTAGGTGTAGGTGCTGTGCTGTTTCAGTATGATGGAAATGACATTGAACGCCCTGTGAGTTTTTTCTCTAAGAAATTTAACTCTTACCAGTTAAATTATTCGGTCATAGAGAAAGAGACTCTTGCCCTTGTGTGGGCATTGCAACATTTTGAAGTCTATGTTGACTCTGGTGTTCCTCTGGTGTTCCTCTGGTGGTCTACACAGACCATAACCCCATAACCTTTCTCCATTCCTTGTATTGCCCAAACCGTCGTTTGATGCGATGGTTTCTGTTCCTGCAATCTTACTTTTTGGACATTCGCCATATTAACGGCTCCAAAAATATTGTGGCTGATGCTCTGTCAAGAGCACCTTTGTCGTGAAATGTTAACTGTATTCTGCATCGTTAATGATTTTCCGTCTCCTTTTCCTCTGCCACTCTAAAAGTTGCTTCTATAGGCTGGGGTTCTGGCTTGCAGGAAGGAGATCTGCAGGGTTTTGTTCAGAATCAGTGAGTTTAGGATAGGCTTTGTAGGTTGCCAAATATTGGCCAAATATCCTGTCATACACTAGGTGCCGGTTTTTCCATCTGTTACAGGTGCTGAGTGGAGGATCGTTAACAGGATGAGTCTCACCTGTGCCGGGGCGTGGCTCATCCTTAAATACCCTTTCCAGTTGGCAGCACGGGGGGAAGGAAGACCTGTGCTGACGGGCTCGTGACCTCGGTTGCTGACCTTGTGAAAGTGTGGTTGCGTGTTTTTGGCATTACAAATAAAATACTACTTTTGGCGCCAGCTCATTGTCTCCCAGTTTTGTCTCAGTCTATGAGCCGGGCTGTGCATGTGTGGCCGCGGCAAGGCCCGGATTTGGTTTACAAGTTTTAGAGTGCACTGACTCTTTAATAATGGCTCACGACGAAAAAAGCCCACAGATCCTCTAATGGTACATGTGGCGGTGAATGATGGACTGAGACAAGATTACAAAGTTTATTACGTCAAATACTTTAAACGGGGTATTAAAAATGCAGGAAATCCAATATATCCAAAACAGTAAAAGGTATATGTCCAATATCCTTCATGCCACAAATTACAGTAACAGGTCCTACAGGACCACAGACACGCACAGTAAAGAAACCAGTCATGGAAGGAGTGCAAAGGAAACTACCACCAAACACACGATTATGGGGGTGTGAAGCACAGGTGAGAAACAATCACCAAACCCTCCACCGTCTGGGCGGCCACGCTTCCCACCGGTCCTACAGCACCCGGACAGACAAAATTCAATTTATTTTTGTATAGCCCAAAATCACAAATTAGCCTCAGAGGGCTTTACAATATGTACACATTTGACATCCTCTTGTCCCGGGACCCTCACATCGGAACAGGAAAAACTCCCCCAAAAAAACCCTTTAACGGGGCGAAAAGAGGAAAGAAACCTTAGGGAGAGCAACAGAGGGATCCCTCTCCCAGGATGGACATAAGTGCAATAGATGTCATGTGTAGAACAGGATAAGTGAATTACAACACATTCAATGTAGTTACAACACATTCAATGTATGACAGAACCACGGCAGCTGGAGGCAAGACCTGGTCCAGGTATAACCCGGATACACAGGAACCTGTGAGGCGAGAAAGCACAGACACTGGTGAAGAAGCAGGTCAATAATGTGCATTAATGGTATCGGTACTATGAAATAGTAATGTGAGTAATAATAAAAGTGATATTAGCAGTTGGAGTCAGCAGGGCCATGGTTGGAGGAAGGACCAGGGTCCAGGTGAAACCATACTCCATGGAAATCTGTGAGGAGAGAAAGCACAAGGACTCCGGGGAAGAGACAAAGTCAGTACTGTGCATTAATGGTATCGGTAATAGGGTTAATAAACAGTAAACAAGTGCAACAAGTGTTCAACACAGTGTTAGCACCACATGGCAGCTACAATAATCTACTATTTAATTTTTGGGGGAAAGTAATGAGCGCCACAGAGGATAAACAAAACGGCGTCTCTCTTCCCCGATCACCGCACAACCCCAATCTGGAAAGAGGGTCGCTGTCTAGTCGGAGCCAAGCACCGCATGGCACGGGCACAACCTGTCACACCAGAGATCAGAGAGTGAGACAGCTCGTAGGTACGGCTTATATAGTAAACAAACACAACCAGAAAGTAGGAGGGGCTAAGGCATACCTAACCCTACAGTAGCCAGGAGGGACATTTCACTACCGGCTACACATGTATTCTGAAGTGCTCCTGTTTCCTGTTCTCCTGTTCATGGTGCCATATGTGATACATATTGAAAACATGTTTTATACTATACTACACATATTTCATACCAATAGTTTCTAACAACAAAAACATTTCCCAAAAAGCTTTTGGAACTTGTAACTTATTTATTTGTAGTTTAAGTTAGCAGGAGGAGCTATATACATACATGTCCATTTATCATTTACCATTTAACTAAGTCAATCAACCTCTTTGCATTGCATGTTGGGACTTACTTCAGGCCAGAATACAAGACACAGGCCCGCACAACCTCAATTAGGCTGTAATAGGATTCACCTGTGTGTAGTTGAGCAGGGACCTCCCT
>NW_022285787.1:529-3266 GCF_004355925.1 Anarrhichthys ocellatus | reverse complement strand
TTGGGGGGGGGGGGGGGGGGGGGGGGGATACAGACAGGCAGCCGGAGTGGCTTTTTGTTTTATTTTTTGTCCCGTTGTCATTGGTCAAGTTGTTGGATCGTTGTAAATGATAGCAGCTGAAGTGGGCTGACAGACACGACTGCATCTCTTTTGTGGATCCAGAAAGTGCCTTAAGTGATCTGAATAATTAGGAGTTAATTATTCTTCATCCATCTAAATCAGAAAAGGACAGATATGGGAATGGAATTTATAATTTTAGCCCGACGTCCTGTCTTGTTCTAATGTGGTAAACTAAAGTGACTGTGAATAATACCTACTGACCTTCGAGTAATTACGCCTCGCCTGGCAATTTGCTTGCTGTTGCTAATTGAGGGTATTGATTCAGTGAGATTCATATTAAAAATACATATGTTTTATGGCTGGGATTTTTTTTTCTTCTTCTTCTGGTTGTCTTTAATGTATTATTAATCCTTAGTATTTTTCATTATTTTTTTTCAAACAATAATTAGCAGGATGTGCTACACCGCAGGGGTGGAGTACTTCCTTTCTCGTCCTACTGTTGCAGGTGCTTTATATTGAGCCAAACTTTTTGCTTAATCTAAATTAGTGCTCGTGTTGTATGAAGCTCTGCATCCAACAACAGCTGTTTGTGTGAAGTTTATCGCCCAAACTACAAGTGGTACAATTAAGGCTGCTACATTACACCTTATCAAATGATAATTCTGACTGCAGCGGAAAACGGTAATAACTGTGTTGTAAATTGTAAATAAGGCTTCGACATGAAGGCTATGATCCCACTAGTTTAGCATAAACCCCCTCCTCATGTTGATTCCCCCCCTCACACATTTAAAGACGCTCTGGCAGCACCACTGGATCAATGGACATGATGTCTCTTTGTGCATTAACACTCAGGTTAGAGTGTTAGGTTAAAAACCTGCCCAGCACCTCGCCGGAAAAAAAAAAAAAAGACAAGAGAGAGAAAAATCAATTTCCCCTGTGGAGTCAGAGGGGCGATCTGTTGGTTCTGAAGGCATCCCTTTACGTGTGTGTGTGTTTGTGTGTGTGTGTGAGAGAGAGAGAGAGAGAGAGAGAGTAATGTGGGGGTGGCCGTGACTGTCACTCGTGAGTGTTTGCATGTGTGAATGCCCTTCCTCGTGGCGCCTGCAGGTATTGACCAGTGCAGAGGACGAGGTGGTTTGCTTCAAACGCTTCTCTCCTCCCTCTTCAGCCCGTAATATTTTAAGCCTTCTTTTTTTTTCTTTTTTTTTTCCCTCTCGACCAGCCGAGCTCCAGTGGCAGCTCACAGCCTCGTAATAACCCAGATAGGGATCGATGGCACTGGATTTAGGCACTTACCCCTGCTAAAACTGGTAAACTCATTTTTCTCTCCCTGAGCAACGCTCCCTCCGTTGTTTAAGGAGACACTTAAAAGAATCCCCGGAATTAAGATAATGTGACTGTTGGTGTGTGATCAGGCAGGCTCAGCTGAAAAGGACAAGCAGCTTTAGCTCTTTTATTAGCTCTCTGTTTAAGGGGCCATACATGTTTTGACGGAGTCCAACTCTCTTTATTTTATTTCTGTCATGCCGATTAGTGTGCCAGGGAACACCCGCACTGCCCCCCCAACACCACTGTGTGTGTGTGTGTGTGTGTGTGTGTGTGTGTGTGTAGGGGGGAGAGAGGGTGTGTGTGAAGCATGCCAGCTCTAAATGAGATCGACCAGAGTGTGATGGCCCTGCTGCTCCTACATGAACGCCTCGACACAAATTCTTGGTGAAGGGCTCAATGGATGCCGTGAAATCATATTTGCTGTACAGCTAATGGCATAGGACTGGTTCTGCTAGAATGTTCCTCAGAGCAAGAAAAGATGTCATTTGGCTATAACACACATTGACCATTTACACTTTACCACGCACGGGCCACATACTGTGTGGATGTTGTGGTGCCGTGCATGTTCACTTAACAGCACTAGGAATTTAGACTAGACTTAGAATAGCTTTTTTTATTTTATTTTTAGGAATTTTCCACCAACCCTTGGATTACGATGACAAACTTGCAATTCAAGTAGCATACATAAAAATTCAGCGAATCAAGGGATACACCCAGTGTACGCCACCCACACAGCAGCGCACGAGCCGGTGTGCACAGGGAGGAGAGCCCATGAGTCTTTAGAGGGGCTGTTATAGGTGCCCCGTCTGGGGAAAGTAGGACCAAGTGTCATGCTCGGTGGGGGGAAGAGGAGAAAGAAAAATAACCGTTAAAAACAAAGGAAGGAGAGGAAGAGGCGTTTTGATGAGTCAGAGAAGTGACTTCTGTGAGAAAAAAAAACCGGCTCAAACTTCAAACAGACCTCACATTCTTTTAGCCCACCTCCCAACACGCGCACGCACGCATTCAACCCGCTGGCGTCACACGGGCGTCTCTACCCCCCCCCCCCCCTTCCTTCTGCGTGTGAAACTACAAAGGTCCATCCGTCCGAAAGGAGCCGCTCTGCTGTGGGTGCCGCCGGGTGCTGATGCTGGTGGTAATTAGGCGTCACAACACTTAGCCCGGGTGTCTCGCGCGGCGCCGAATTCCTCCTGACGTGACGGAGGGATGGAAGAGTTATTCGGCTCTGCAGTTCCTTCTGCTCTGCTGGTCATCTGTCCTCTTCAGGGCCCATCAGCCTAAACAGCCCACCCAACACACACACACACACGCATGTGTACATGCACACAAACACTGACCCCCCCCCCCC
>NW_022285787.1:0-429 GCF_004355925.1 Anarrhichthys ocellatus | reverse complement strand
ACCCCCCACACACACACACACACACACACACACACACACACACACACACACACACACACACACACACACACACACTAACCCATCCAAGCACCCGGAGGCAGGAGAGAGAGGCAGTGTGTTAGAGAGGCAGAGATATCAAAGCCCTCGAGGGTTTAGGAGAGGGCTGTGTGTCTGTGTGTGTGGGGGGGGGGGCGGAGTTAAAGGGACGGTGTGTGTAGTCAATACTCAGACCTCTGCATCACTAACTGTACAGACAGTATAGATCAATATGAGGTGAAGGCACATATATTTTACTAATTACTGCAATAATTAAAAGGGTCTGTTGTGATTAAAAAAAAAATCAGTATGTGGTCAATTTTTAGCTAAATGGATTCAGACACAGTCGACTAATCCTGTTTCAGCCTTGTTTGCTGCTTTGTCATAAAATCA
>NW_022285786.1:0-3266 GCF_004355925.1 Anarrhichthys ocellatus | reverse complement strand
GACGGGTTGGACTTCAGAGCTGAGGCCAGAGAAGAGCAGCTGACCTCAGACAACCTGCAGTACCTCAGTCTGAATGAAGGATAAATAATGCAGATAAAAATCCATTTTTAATCAATCAATCAAAATTGATTTGTATAGCACATTTTAAAATACAACAAAGGTTGCCCATAGTGCTGCACATACAGTACATAAGCATTGATACAATCAAATAACAGTAAGTGACAAAACTGACACAAATCACACAAAAGTGCCATGTTACGATCAAAGGCGATAGGCCAGGGAAAATATTCGGGTTTTTAAAATGCTTTCAAACATTGGTAAGGTGGATGACAACCTAATATGAAGGGGAAGGTTGTTCCAGAGCTTAGGGGCAGCAACAGAGAAGGACCGGTCGGCCCGGGTTGTCAATTTTGTTTTCGGAACAACTAAAAGCTGTTGGCAGAGAAATCTTAGTGAGCGAGGTGGGGTATAGGGCTGCAGCAGGTCAGAAAGATAGACTGGGGCGGTGCCATTTAAACACTTAAGAACAACTAATACAATTTTCAAATTAATTCTGTACTCTACTGGTAGAGTCTCGCTGCTGAGTTCTGCACCAACTGAAGGCGTGATAGAAGTAAGTTTTTTGCCGATTCCAGCATACAAAGAATTACAATAGTCCAGTCTAGATGTGATAAAAGCATGAATAACTTTCTCCAGGGCTTTTGAGGAGAGAAAGGCTTTGACCTTAGCTAAGAGTCTTAGCTGAAAGACGCTGACTTTGACGACGGACACAACTTGGAGGTCCAATATAAAACATGAGTTCAAAATCACACCCAGATTTTTTACATGGAATTTGCAGTGGGTTGCAATGGGGCCAAGACACAATGAGGGACTGTCCGGTATAGCAGCTGAAAGGCGAGAGGGATTGATTAGCATGATCTCTGTTTTACCTTCGTTGAGGCATAGAACATTTAGCGAGAGCCAGCTTTTGACATCAGCCAAGCAGTACATCAAAGAATTTATTGAGGCAGTTCCAGATTTGAGGGGAAGGTATTTTTGAATGTCGTCGGCATAAAGGTGATAAGAAACGTTGTTTCTGGAAAATGGATCCAAGAGGCAGCATGTAGAGTGAGAACAGTAGTGGACCCAAAATAGACCCCTGCGGTACCCCACAGGTCAGGGGAGCCGGTTGAGAGGAGCAGTTGCCCATGTTAACAAAGAATGATCTGTCGGTCAGGTAGGACTTAAAACATTGTAGGGCAGTACCTTGGATGCCGACGGAGTGCTCAAGGCGGGAGATTAAAATGTCGTGGGCCAGTGTCAAAAGCAGCAGAGAGATCAAGTAAGAGCAAAATGGCGGGATCTCCAGCATCAGCAATGAGTAAAAGGTTGTTAAAAACTTTTAAAAGGGCAGATTCAGTGCTGTGAGACGTTCTAAAACCAGATTGAAAAACATCACAGATGCCGTTCAAGCTGATAAAAGATTGAAGCTGTTGAAATACAACTTTCTCAAAGATCTTTGACAGAAAAGGCAAGGTGGATATTGGTCTGTAATTTAATGGGTCAGAGGGTTCCGGATTAGATTTCTTGATGAGAGGAATTACTGTTGCATGTTTGAAATAGACTGGGACTGAACCAGAAAACAGACAACTATTTATAATTGACAGTATATATGGTCCAATTTCAACAAAAACCTGCTTAAAGAGACCTGAGGGGATGATGTCAGAGTGGCACATTGTAGTTTTTAGTTGATCAACAATTTTAGTGAGAGCGGGGAGGGAAACAGGCTTAATAGGCTGATAATCCAATCAGATGTGTTCAGGTTTTAAATGTGGAGCTGACTTCATTATTCTGTTACTGCAGATCTTCATCATAATATCCGCCCTCTATTTTATTATTCGTAGAAACACACACCACAATAAATAGTCCCACTTCAGAGAGTAAACTTTATCAAGTTAAGAGTTCAGATGATCTTCTGTATAGATTACCATTTACCAAACATGTAATCTACTTTAACAAATTTTCTACATGGTTGTAAGTTATGTTTGTACATAAATGAGGTTGGTAACACTTTATAATAACTACACACTATGAAGCATTAGTTAAGTATGAGTAAACACTTAAATCATATTTAAAGCATTGTTCCTACACTAACACTCATTAGTATGCAATTCATAACAGTTATAAATGTTTTATTCTTGATTAATAAGCTCGTCTATTATGTGTTTCGTGATTGTGTTTTCATACTTTATAAATGATGGATTCCCCATTTGTAAATGAAGTATTATATATATTACAAACCAATTATTAAGGAGTTGTAGATGATTAATAATATAATTTATAAAGTGTTAGTAAATGATTAAGAACTTATTTAGATGTACATTATTCATGCATTTATGTATATAATGATTTACATATGCACTAATAGTTATGGGTTATGTTAATATATGCTTTATAAACACGTATTACTACTGCAATTCATGATTAATTCAGGTAGTTACTAGTCGTTAGTAAAGTATTGTGTGTGACCTCATCTAAATTGAGGACTATATATGCCTTATAAAGCATTTATAAATGACATTGAAAGGCCATCAGTGCCTCAAAACCCACAAACAGAAAAGGTAAATAGACACAACACAAAGTGATCAAGAACATATCAATATTTATTACAAGATGCAAACAATGTACTCTTAAATACAAACCTCTCAGCCATTCATTCATGTAAAAACCAAAACAAAGAGATTCTCCTTCAGGAGAACACACAGAAAACCCTTAATTAACGACTAGTAACTACCTGAATTAATTATGATTTATTATTCAGTATTAATACGCATTTATAAAGCATATATTAACATAGTCCCTAACCATTGGTGCATATCTAAATCATTATATATAAAAATGCATGAATGTACATCTGAATAAGTTCTTAATGATTTACTCACACTTTATAGATTACATTAATCATCTACAACTCCTTAATAATTGGGTTGTAATATATATAATACTATATAAGAATAAGAGTTCTGTGGGAGATTAGTGGACCTGGTTCTTGTGTTCATGGTGCATGCAGCGGAGGGTTAGTCCACTTCTATTACACTTTAAAGTCAAGTGTTTGGAGCTAGTTCAGCGTGTGAGGGATGCAGATTTTTAACTAATTTAATTGTGGCTTTATTATAATTAGCATTTGGTTTGAATAATAAACATCCAACAAAAAGTTCAGAAATTAGTGTTTGGTAGATCATTTCTCTGTTGTAACAATGCTTCTTGGCAATAAATGTTATACCGTT
>NW_022285785.1:0-3267 GCF_004355925.1 Anarrhichthys ocellatus | reverse complement strand
ATTTGACAGTTGTTGACTACACACATACGTTGTTACTATATATATGGTACTAAATAGTGCAAATTAGATATTATTGTAATGTTCCGGACCTTTGCACGAGGAGATTATCTCAATCTGGACCTTTTGGAATTTTAAGAAATTAGCGCCATGCTACGTCATCAGAATGAAATCTGACGGTCCGCAGACCCTATGAGCTGTTGTAATGGAAAATTTCTACTTAGTATATATTTCTACTTAGTATATTGTGTAAATGCTTAAGTGCTTGTACTTTTGCTCTGAACTTAACGTTAACATACATGCTCAAATGTATCTTGCGGTTTGTGTAATAGAAACTTGATATTCTTATGAGTATATATATACATGTCTGTTGTAACACAGATAAAGCACCTCTTATACTTTACTACCATGGCCTGAAACAGGATGCTCCACTACACAGGCCCCCACCCTTGATCACTCTTGTACAGTGGGTACGGAAAGTATTCAGACCCCTTTAAATTTTTAACTCTTTGCTTAATTGCAGCCATTTGCTAAAATCAAAAAAGTTCATTTTATTTCTCATTAATGTACACTCGGCACCCCATCTTGACAGAAAAAAACAGAAATGTAGAAATTTTTGCAAATTTATTAAAAAAGAAAAACTGAAATATCACATGGTCATAAGTATTCAGACCCTTTGCTCAGTATTGAGTAGAAGCACCCTTTTGAGCTAGTACAGCCATGAGTCTTCTTGGGAATGATGCAACAACCTTTTCACACCTGGATTTGGGGATCCTCTGCCATTCTTCCTTGCAGATCCTCTCCAGTTCCGTCAGGTTGGATGGTGAACGTTGGTGGACAGCCATTTTCAGGTCTCTCCAGAGATGCTCAATTGGGTTTAGGTCAGGGCTCTGGCTGGGCCAGTCAAGAATGGTCACAGAGTTGTTCCGAAGCCACTCCTTTGTTATTTTAGCTGTGTGCTTAGGGTCATTGTCTTGTTGGAAGGTGAACCTTCGGCCCAGTCTGAGGTCCAGAGCACTCTGGAAGAGGTTTTCTTCCAGGATATCTCTGTACTTGGCCACATTCATCTTTCCTTCAATTGCAACCAGTCGTCCTGTCCCTGCAGCTGAAAAACACCCCCATAGCATGATGCTGCCACCACCATGTTTCACTGTTGGGATTGTATTGGGCAGGTGATGAGCAGTGCCTGGTTTTCTCCACACATACCGCTTAGAATTAACGCCAAAAAGTTCAATCTTGGTCTCATCAGACCAGAGCATCTTATTTCTCATAGTCTGTGCGGGCTATGCGGGCTTTCATATGTCTTGCACTGAGGAGAGGCTTCCGTCGGGCCACTCTGCCATAAAGCCCCGACTGGTGGAGGGCTGCAGTGATAGTTGACTTTGTGGAACTTTCTCCCATCTCCCTACTGCATCTCTGGAGCTCAGCCACAGTGATCTTTGGGTTCTTCTTTACCTCTCTCACCAAGGCTCTTCTTTCACGATTGCTCAGTTTGGCTGGACGGCCAGGTCTAGGAAGAGTTCTGGTCGTCCCAAACTTCTTCCATTTAAGGATTATGGAGGCCACTGTGCTCTTAGGAACCTTGAGTGTTGCAGAAATTCTTTTGTAACCTTGGCCAGATCTGTGCCTTGCCACAATTCTGTCTCTGAGCTCCTTGGGCAGTTCCTTCGACCTCATGATTCCCATTTGCTCTGACATGCACTGTGAGCTGTAAGGTCTTATATAGACAGGTGTGTGCCTTTCCTAATCAAGTCCAATCAGTTTAATTAAACACAGCTGGACTCCAATGAAGGAGTAGAACCATCTCAAGGAGGATCAGAAGAAATGGACAGCATGTGAGTTAAATATGAGTGTCACAGCAAAGGGTCTGAATACTTATGACCATGTGATATTTCAGTTTCTCTTTTTTAATAAATTTGCAAAAATTTCTACATTTCTGTTTTTTTCTGTCAAGATGGGGTGCTGAGTGTACATTAATGAGAAATAAAATGAACTTTTTTGATTTTAGCAAATGGCTGCAATGAAACAGAGTGAAAAATTTAAAGGGGTCTGAATACTTTCCGTACCCACTGTATATACTAGAAAAGGCAGTGGAGGTGATGAAACGTAAGTTGAAAGGGGTGCACATATGCACACATGGTATGGAATGTTGAAAATGTCATAATAAGCCATAAAAAAAAAATCAAACACTTTGCAGAAACAATATATCTGCTACTCTGACCAATCACAGACCTCAATTTGAACTTGACTAATTTCTTTGGTAAAAAGCACGTCCACAGAGGTTTGTCGTCGTTCTAGAGTTACTTGGTCCTTGTTTTGTAAGATGTTGATTTCTTTTTTTAGTGTTCAGTGTATTGAGGTGGAAGCACGCTTTGAAAAAAACTTCACATATTAAACTGCATGTGCCCACTAGAGGTAAGTTTGTGTCATTTGTGGGAATTGATCTTTTAAAACTCGGACAAGAACACTAAACAATGAGATGATAGCTTCAGTGCAAGAGTTTGTTTTTATTAATGTTATTAACCGTTGACACAATCAGCAGAGAAGCGAGGCATGACGAAAGACAGAAAGAGACGCAGTGGAATCAGATCTTGTTGAAAGCTGCAACGTCAACACTCTGGATCTGAAACAGAGCAAAAAGGAAAAACTTCAGTGAACTACAATCTTTCAGCTTTTGACCCAGCCTCATTTTCATTACAGGATGGCAGCAATGTGCTGACAGTGCCTGAAAAGCAGATTCACTAATGTGCAGTTGCCAAGTTATTATGGACAGAGTGACTTCATAATTTGAATTTGAATAACTGTAATTGTCGAGTACTTACATAGTCTTCAAACTTGGTGATTTCTTCCTCCAACATGTCCGTTCCCACCTTGTCGTCCTCCACCACACATGCGATCTGGAGCTTCTTGATGCCGTAACCCACAGGAACCAGTTTGGACGTGCCCCAGAACAGCCCGTCAGCCACCACCGAGCGGACACACTCCTCCAGCTTCACCATGTCAGTTTCATCATCCCACTGAAGGAAGGCAGGGGAGGTGATGAAACACAAGGTAAAAAGGGGGCACAGAGTCGCTATCAAACCTCAAGAAAAATGATAGTGTATAGAGACATTGTATATGCATTTATACATGCATCTGTTTTTTTTTAACCAATCTTTGTTGTCTTATCTTCTTGTAAATTGTTCTTGGAATTGTGTCGAGAGCAATTTAAAACAGAATCAGGTTCCCTGTATGTTTCCACATTCTTGGCCAATAAAGCAGATTCTGAAA
>NW_022285784.1:0-3267 GCF_004355925.1 Anarrhichthys ocellatus | reverse complement strand
ATATACATACAGTTTATACACGTTCAATTTCAGTAGAAAAACAACACTGATTTAGAAAACATAAATGCATACCAGTTTTCTCACTGTAGAGTATTTTTTTAATCAACCAAATACAAAATGTAAAGGCTTTAAATTATACAAAAGAACCACGTTTTTGTAGCGTCATAGGTCAAAAAAGACTGGGATGTAATCTCTGATTCTACGGGAGATGATGTAGGGTCGGAGCAATATGACCACATACTGTTTATTGTGAGCTGATCATGAGTATCAGACGTTTTTGTCATAATGCAACCACGTTGCAATCGTAATTTTGGAAAAGAATTGGTTATTTTGTTCAAAAACAGTTCCTCAATTGATTTTCCAAGAAGATTTACTTTAATCGTGATATAAACTGATACCACCGGATAAAGGAATTTACCACCTAACATCCTATCTTTATTTAGAGGTAGAAAACAAACCATTTTAGTGAGTCCTCGCCACTGAATAGCTGCACATTATGCATGGCTTCACAAATAGCACAGGTATTCAATCAATCAATCAAACTTTATTTTAGATCCAGGGTCCAGATAAAACGGGACATTACATTGAATAAATTACATACAAAAGCACAAGAATAGAGTACATAGGCCTACCAACGCCTTACAAAGAGCCTCCACAGCTGGTCCTATTTAAGCCTATTGTGCCACTATATGACACCACCACACCTCTCCATCAAGTTTTCCAGGCTCGTAGCTTAGTTTCAGGCATTATACCCCCCCGCCCCCCCCTTTTTTTTTTTGTGATGCGTTGTCTGGGTGAGATTTCCAGAAGACAGATTCCAATTCAACCAGTCTAACCTGAACAGGTAACCTAAAGAGGGGGTGGTACTTTAAAAAAAAACACTTATCGTTTTATACATTTCATTCTTATTTCATGTTAAATTACGTTTTTTTTATAGCAGCAGTGCAGATGGGTAAAAACTGAACACCATGTGACGATACCAGGAAGACTAGTGGCCTCTACACACACTAATTACTTCCATACTGCGATACTGTATATTAACAAGAGGAGCATTGTTCCAGTGGTATTGACATAAAGTTAATTTTAACTTTCGATAAGAACATATGTCCCTACTGTTCAACTATTCAAATATAGCTTGATTTACATGTCCTTCTCATATTACACGACGAGGGAGGACATTGATTCGTCGAGCGGGAGCTCCGGCTCTCTCCAGTTGGCTGGGTTGTACACGTCAGCAGTCAATAAGTTGGAACCAAGATGTATCACCGTCCCGTCATCCTCTTCCTGGTATGAGGAGCGTGTTGACACATAACACCTCGTTTGGTGAGTCAAATTAAGCTAGCTGCGGCACATAGCTTCCTTTTTAACGCCGAATTAGCACATATCTTGTATTTAATGCGCACCCACTCCGTTCGCTTTGTTTTACTTTGTTCTTCTTCTTTCCAACAGGTGGAAAAACCAAGCGGCCCCAGCGACTGTTTGGCAAATGGCACGGGTTTCAAGTGCAGAGACGTGAGGAAGCAGCCATCAAAAACCAGTTTTGACGTGTGGTGTAAGACACGCGAAGCGCGACTGTTGTAACAGGAGTTGGAGCTTCGCCGCGCGAGGAAAACAGCGTTGCAAACAAGTTTACAATGAGGGCGTGTGTGAGACAAGGTGACTGAATTTCTGTTGTCTTCCAAAAGTCCGGTTCACCGCGAGAAAATGAGGTTTCGGCTGCTCAAACGGAACCTGCTCACGCTGTTGGGTGTTTCCTTTGTAGTCGTGACTCTCCTGCTTACACGCGTGTTATTAGTTTCTGATAATGACACGAGCGGACCCGATAGTAACGTCGTTCAGATAAGTCAAGTCGTGCCTTCTTGCGACACGCCGAAGTTCGACTTTGGTTCGCTTCCAGAGTTGACGAAGTCCGTTTACAATGCCAATTACAAGCAGTGCGTGCGCAACGCGGATAAGTTCCCAGGGGAGCCTCGACTGGTGCTGGTTGTGCAGGTCCACAACCGGCCCGAATACCTCAGACTGCTCATAAGGTCGCTGGAGAAAGCCGCCGAGGTCCACAGCTTCCTCCTTATCTTTAGCCATGACTACTTTTCAGAGGAAATAAACGCCATTGTGCAAGGGATAACTCTCTGCAAAGTGCTGCAAATTTATTTCCCCTTCAGCACTCAGTTGTATCCCGTTGAGTTTCCTGGGAAGGATCCACGGGACTGCCCCCGGGACATATCCAAGGTCAACGCTTTGAAAACAGGATGCCTCAACGCAGCACACCCGGACTCCTACGGACACTACAGGGAGGCCTTCATCACTCAGACCAAACACCACTGGTGGTGGAAGCTGCACTTTGTGTGGGAGCGGGTGCAGGTGATGCAGGGCTACAGCGGCTTTGTGATCTTCCTGGAGGAGGACAACTACATCTTGCCGGACTTTTTCCATTACTATAAATCAATGATTGAGTTCAGGAAGAGCAGCTGCCCAGATTGCGACATGCTGGCGTTGGGCAACCACAATGGCCTGACTGATTTCAACAAGCTGTCCAACAAGGTGTCGACCACCGGGTGGATGTCCACGAAACACAACATAGGCATGGCCATCTCCAGGGAGGTGTACTACAAGCTGATGGGCTGCAACAACGAGTACTGCACCTACGATGACTACAACTGGGACTGGACCCTGCAGCACCTCTCGGGAGCCTGCATATCGAAGCCCGTCAAAGTGCTGGCAGCCCAGGGCTCCAGGGTTCTCCACACGGGAGACTGCGGCCTCCACCAGAAGGAGAACTGCCGGCCGGAGTGGGCCTCGCAGAAGGTGGAGGAGGGCCTCCTCGCGGCGAAAGACGGCCTCTTTCCTCCGTCTCTGGTGCTCAGTGGCGCGGAAGCGGCGGAGCACAAGGTGCACATGAAGAATGGAGGGTGGGGGGATGTTCGAGACCACATTCTATGCAATAACTACGCCAAACGTCTTTGAGCTGTGACTTTTCCCTGAGCAACGTGGGTAAAATGCTCATTGTTGTTCTGCAGATGTGCCATTCATACGTAACACTTCAGGGTTTCAGGGGCTGCGGCGGGTGTGCTAATATTCTGCTTCCGACTCGGTCTTCCAAGAATCGGGACCAAAACCCACGTCCGAGAGGGCTGCATATACACAGCTGGACTTCAACTTTGTTTTTTAAGTATTTTATTTTGAATCACCAAAGCTGCACAGTTGCCAAAGACTCCCTTGATATTTGTGTTGTGTTAATAATGCAAGCTCGGTCAGGCTGTTCAGTTT
>NW_022285783.1:0-3267 GCF_004355925.1 Anarrhichthys ocellatus | reverse complement strand
TGGTGTAGTAGTTGTGCTTGGTGTTGTTGTGGTGGTTGGTGATGTAGTTGTTGGTGTCGTTGTGGTTATTGGAGGTGTTGTGGTGGTTCCAACCCTTTGAATCTTTTTCACAGTGACTGTTCCATTCAGGAGCTGTTGCCTAAAAATCTAAATGCAGAGAAAACAGAAATGTGTATGTTGTTTTTGCATTGAAATTGAGAATGTTAGCTGTAGAGCCTTCACAAAATACCAATTTTACATACCTGTTTGACATGTTTCATGATGGTTTCATTGCTGAACTGTCTAAAGAATGTTATCTTCATCTGTAGATGTACCAAGCCTGTAGGGATTAAAGAAAATACTGTTAATCTGAAAATGAATAAAAGACAAACAATACACAAAATGGGACTTTTAATGATAATCATGTGAATCATTGATAGTTTTTTTTTAGCTCAAAAGTAACCTTTACGCTGACTACGTGTACAACAACATATATTTCGAAAACATTAGAGGCTTAGAAATAGGCAAAGCAGTAACAGAATCTTGATTCATATTCGACCCGCACTGCCTAGATTGACTTTTTGATCAGAGTTCACAAGCAGTGATTGACACTGCGTTCTAAACTCATCAGCGCTGATCTTTTATTGCCAGCTCGGTGGTATTTTGCACATGCCATTAGAACACTCGGAGGAAACCGAGGAACCTGACTTTTTCACAGATTATCGTTTTCATCCACTACTGTCAGGATATAGTCAAAGTTTCAGCAAATATAACAAAAAGTTATTTTGTATACAAGTTACATACCGAACCTTGAAGCTCACTTCAATCCCAAACCCAACCCATGAGCTATTTGTTCCAAGATTGGGGTGAGCTTAATTTATCCCTCACTTATTGCTTCCCTCTCAGTTTGTGGTGGTTGAAGCTTCCATTACGGTCATTGGTGCTGCAGCTATGGTTGGGACAGCAGTTATGCTTGTGTGTTTAATTGTAGTAGAAGTTGCAGTTGTTGTTGCTGGGGTTTCAGTTGTGGTAGTTGTAGCTGCAGCTGCTGTAGTACTATTAAAACCCTATGGTTTCGGGTTATTAAAACCCTATAGTTTTGATAACACTTTTTTCCCCCTCAATACTGAGTTCATAGTCAGCGCAACAGAAGTCAATGTGGACTAAACGTGGCATTGTGCTGACACAAAATGTATTCAACAACCACATCTTTCAAAATGTATGAACTCTTTTATCATTCAAAATCAAACACTGCTAAAATGTTGTGTACAGTATACTCAATTATCAAAACCATACATACAACATAACACAAATTTATTGTAAATTAAACTGCAATAAGGTTTACATTTTGCTACATCTGCACATAAGAAATAAAATGCATAAACTCCTAATTGGGACATCCAACACAGGGTGTCTAATTTATTTTCTTGATGATCTCTATGAAAGACTTTTATGCCGAATGACGTTTCACTGTTCTGTTCTGGAGGATCCGTCACTTTTCCTTACACCTCTCTATTCCTCAACTCGATGGAGGAATTATTTCCCTTATGAAGGTGGAGAGGTTATGATCGTCAGCCACGTGATCCAATGGTCCTCCAACATGAAATGAATGATGGATGTCTGAACATATCTTGAGAAGATTGCCATGGATGTATCAGGCATGCAAAACCATTCTTGTGATGAGGATGACAACATATGGCCAAATGTAGACAGGGTTGACTAGCACTGTTGTATTTCTATATTTGTAGCTATCCTATACAAGTACCTACAATGAATGTGTGTAGTTTTGTATTGCATTACTGGAATTGCTTTAGTTTAATTTTGTGCACTTGGAATTTCTCTATGAAAAAATGGCCAAAAAAAGCATGTTGAAACATATTGCAGCATTTCTGATTAATGTCAATTACGTATATAAGGCAACAGAATCCATGCAATAAGAAATTACCTTATTTCTTTTGTAATTTATTTTTCTTAGAAATCTGTTATAATAACCTTGTTAATTCAGAAATACAGAGCAGATTATTTTTCAATGAATTATCTCAGAATTCTGATATATTATTATCATTGATACAGAAAAAACAGGGCACACTTTTTTTCTCAAGTGAATGTAGGCCTACTATGCTTCTGCTACTTTTGAAACCATTTTCAATTGTAGCCAGATGGTCAATGCTCATGTCAAGATGGTAGAGTCACCTGAATTGCTAAAGAACATAGATGTTCACACAAAGACTCATGCCAATCAAGAAAATAGTTGTTGAGATGTTTGGTGAGAGTTGTACAAACTGACACCCAGACAAACAATAGATCCAATTATTTAATCTCCTTGGTGAAATTCCTCGTATAAAATGAACATGAGAAGAGGTATGAAAATACTGAGGTATTTGAAATGATTGTTTTTTCTGAAATTCTTTTATATTATCAATACGGAATGATCAACCACAACTGCAGTCGGAACTACTAAAAATGATGTTCCAACCAACATAACGATGGCTGCCACTACCACAACTGTGGCTAAAACCACCACAACTATGGCTGCAACTACCGCAACTCGGATTCCAAGAAACAATATGACAATTTAGGATTATATCGTTGATAAAGGTAAAAACACTCAATAAATTGATTGAGGTAAATATACATTTTCAGGATAACTGTAAATATTGTCACGAGTGACTTCAAAAAGCTATCTAACTCGCTATCATGGTAGAGAGCTGAAAAATAGAGCTTGATTTAAACCAGGGGTCACTAATAGGCGGACCACGGTCCGGGTCCGGACCCAGAGGCCGTTGTATATGGACTTTGGACCAACGACGATAGATAATTGAGAATTTTTTAATTTTGACTATTTTACCAGCACAGCTTTACTAGCCTTTACATTCAGCGGTCTAGGAAACACACCAACCAATTACATGTGTTGTAAATCATCTCACGTAATACTACTCAGCTAATCCAATATCTGTATTCCGATTAGCATCGCAATGCCAGTGAGATTTATACACACAGAAAAAATGGGAAGAGAGACCCAACAGGAGAAGTTCGTAAGTCTGAGAAGCTATTTCACATGTCGTTCTCCAAAAAGAGAAATGTGGACAGCGAAACCAGAGCCTTTAACCAAGAATGGGCAGACTCTTAAATGTTCATTCTTCCCACGGGCAGTTTAAAAGCAATATCTCATCCCACTCAAATCCAAAATAAAGGCACAGAAAATATACAATCGTAAAGCTGAATATGATCAGAATCCTAACACATTCATTCACTGCCCAACAATGATGTTAACAGAGAGGAATAGAG
>NW_022285782.1:0-3267 GCF_004355925.1 Anarrhichthys ocellatus | reverse complement strand
TGGTGTAGTAGTTGTGCTTGGTGTTGTTGTGGTGGTTGGTGATGTAGTTGTTGGTGTCGTTGTGGTTATTGGAGGTGTTGTGGTGGTTCCAACCCTTTGAATCTTTTTCACAGTGACTGTTCCATTCAGGAGCTGTTGCCTAAAAATCTAAATGCAGAGAAAACAGAAATGTGTATGTTGTTTTTGCATTGAAATTGAGAATGTTAGCTGTAGAGCCTTCACAAAATACCAATTTTACATACCTGTTTGACATGTTTCATGATGGTTTCATTGCTGAACTGTCTAAAGAATGTTATCTTCATCTGTAGATGTACCAAGCCTGTAGGGATTAAAGAAAATACTGTTAATCTGAAAATGAATAAAAGACAAACAATACACAAAATGGGACTTTTAATGATAATCATGTGAATCATTGATAGTTTTTTTTTAGCTCAAAAGTAACCTTTACGCTGACTACGTGTACAACAACATATATTTCGAAAACATTAGAGGCTTAGAAATAGGCAAAGCAGTAACAGAATCTTGATTCATATTCGACCCGCACTGCCTAGATTGACTTTTTGATCAGAGTTCACAAGCAGTGATTGACACTGCGTTCTAAACTCATCAGCGCTGATCTTTTATTGCCAGCTCGGTGGTATTTTGCACATGCCATTAGAACACTCGGAGGAAACCGAGGAACCTGACTTTTTCACAGATTATCGTTTTCATCCACTACTGTCAGGATATAGTCAAAGTTTCAGCAAATATAACAAAAAGTTATTTTGTATACAAGTTACATACCGAACCTTGAAGCTCACTTCAATCCCAAACCCAACCCATGAGCTATTTGTTCCAAGATTGGGGTGAGCTTAATTTATCCCTCACTTATTGCTTCCCTCTCAGTTTGTGGTGGTTGAAGCTTCCATTACGGTCATTGGTGCTGCAGCTATGGTTGGGACAGCAGTTATGCTTGTGTGTTTAATTGTAGTAGAAGTTGCAGTTGTTGTTGCTGGGGTTTCAGTTGTGGTAGTTGTAGCTGCAGCTGCTGTAGTACTATTAAAACCCTATGGTTTCGGGTTATTAAAACCCTATAGTTTTGATAACACTTTTTTCCCCCTCAATACTGAGTTCATAGTCAGCGCAACAGAAGTCAATGTGGACTAAACGTGGCATTGTGCTGACACAAAATGTATTCAACAACCACATCTTTCAAAATGTATGAACTCTTTTATCATTCAAAATCAAACACTGCTAAAATGTTGTGTACAGTATACTCAATTATCAAAACCATACATACAACATAACACAAATTTATTGTAAATTAAACTGCAATAAGGTTTACATTTTGCTACATCTGCACATAAGAAATAAAATGCATAAACTCCTAATTGGGACATCCAACACAGGGTGTCTAATTTATTTTCTTGATGATCTCTATGAAAGACTTTTATGCCGAATGACGTTTCACTGTTCTGTTCTGGAGGATCCGTCACTTTTCCTTACACCTCTCTATTCCTCAACTCGATGGAGGAATTATTTCCCTTATGAAGGTGGAGAGGTTATGATCGTCAGCCACGTGATCCAATGGTCCTCCAACATGAAATGAATGATGGATGTCTGAACATATCTTGAGAAGATTGCCATGGATGTATCAGGCATGCAAAACCATTCTTGTGATGAGGATGACAACATATGGCCAAATGTAGACAGGGTTGACTAGCACTGTTGTATTTCTATATTTGTAGCTATCCTATACAAGTACCTACAATGAATGTGTGTAGTTTTGTATTGCATTACTGGAATTGCTTTAGTTTAATTTTGTGCACTTGGAATTTCTCTATGAAAAAATGGCCAAAAAAAGCATGTTGAAACATATTGCAGCATTTCTGATTAATGTCAATTACGTATATAAGGCAACAGAATCCATGCAATAAGAAATTACCTTATTTCTTTTGTAATTTATTTTTCTTAGAAATCTGTTATAATAACCTTGTTAATTCAGAAATACAGAGCAGATTATTTTTCAATGAATTATCTCAGAATTCTGATATATTATTATCATTGATACAGAAAAAACAGGGCACACTTTTTTTCTCAAGTGAATGTAGGCCTACTATGCTTCTGCTACTTTTGAAACCATTTTCAATTGTAGCCAGATGGTCAATGCTCATGTCAAGATGGTAGAGTCACCTGAATTGCTAAAGAACATAGATGTTCACACAAAGACTCATGCCAATCAAGAAAATAGTTGTTGAGATGTTTGGTGAGAGTTGTACAAACTGACACCCAGACAAACAATAGATCCAATTATTTAATCTCCTTGGTGAAATTCCTCGTATAAAATGAACATGAGAAGAGGTATGAAAATACTGAGGTATTTGAAATGATTGTTTTTTCTGAAATTCTTTTATATTATCAATACGGAATGATCAACCACAACTGCAGTCGGAACTACTAAAAATGATGTTCCAACCAACATAACGATGGCTGCCACTACCACAACTGTGGCTAAAACCACCACAACTATGGCTGCAACTACCGCAACTCGGATTCCAAGAAACAATATGACAATTTAGGATTATATCGTTGATAAAGGTAAAAACACTCAATAAATTGATTGAGGTAAATATACATTTTCAGGATAACTGTAAATATTGTCACGAGTGACTTCAAAAAGCTATCTAACTCGCTATCATGGTAGAGAGCTGAAAAATAGAGCTTGATTTAAACCAGGGGTCACTAATAGGCGGACCACGGTCCGGGTCCGGACCCAGAGGCCGTTGTATATGGACTTTGGACCAACGACGATAGATAATTGAGAATTTTTTAATTTTGACTATTTTACCAGCACAGCTTTACTAGCCTTTACATTCAGCGGTCTAGGAAACACACCAACCAATTACATGTGTTGTAAATCATCTCACGTAATACTACTCAGCTAATCCAATATCTGTATTCCGATTAGCATCGCAATGCCAGTGAGATTTATACACACAGAAAAAATGGGAAGAGAGACCCAACAGGAGAAGTTCGTAAGTCTGAGAAGCTATTTCACATGTCGTTCTCCAAAAAGAGAAATGTGGACAGCGAAACCAGAGCCTTTAACCAAGAATGGGCAGACTCTTAAATGTTCATTCTTCCCACGGGCAGTTTAAAAGCAATATCTCATCCCACTCAAATCCAAAATAAAGGCACAGAAAATATACAATCGTAAAGCTGAATATGATCAGAATCCTAACACATTCATTCACTGCCCAACAATGATGTTAACAGAGAGGAATAGAG
>NW_022285781.1:0-3268 GCF_004355925.1 Anarrhichthys ocellatus | reverse complement strand
ACAGACCATAAAGCAGGGGATGCTTTAGGGCGGGGCTACTGTGATTGTGTAGCCCCAGAGACGTATACGATGTCTCTCCATTACTCCTCCGAAGTCCAGATATGGTCACTTCTGTTCACCGGTTGCAAAAAGCCAAATTGCCAAACTCGAGGCTTCAAAATGGCAGCCCACAAACCAATGGGTGACCTCACGATGACGTCCTGTGAGGAGCTACGGTCTTTGTTTGCTTTTGCAGCGACACAGAGAGGCTGCAAAAGGTTTTTTTGTTCTGAAGGGACGTTAATTATTGTTTTTGTTTTGTCGATTATTTTACTATCAATTTGTGCTTTTTAGATGACTTGATTAATCTTTGGTCTACAGTATCTCTAACTACCAGAGGTGTGAGTCTTCCCCGGCCTCATGATGAGGTCATGGTGAACCCGTCAGCGATTCAACAGCACCACGATTATCGATGCGTCTTCATGCATCGCATCCTCAACTTGTAATGCGCATCTCTACTTTCTCATCGATAAATACAAGCAGTCCGATGAATCTGAACTCCCGTCTCAGCGCATAAACATTACGCAATCACACGTGTGCTGTAATCTACAGACACGAGCTCTTCTCACAGCGGCTCTGAAGGCCTGTGGCATGTTACACCGCATGAAGTAGCCGAGCGTCTGGCGGACTTCTTCTTGCTCACGGCTCTTCTACTCTTGGTGGAAGTCACTGTCTCTGCCCACTGAACACTACGGGTTGAATTTTCAGCCTTCACGGATGTTTTGTCAGATAATATTGGGAGCGATGAGCAACAAGTGTTTGAATGCCGTCTGTCAGTTTCCCAGATCCAAAGAGAGAAGCTGGTGTGTTGTGTCACTGCGCCCGTGCAGAATCGTCTGGTCAGTCATTGAAATTAACTGTTTTGTACACCTGCCACAGTAGATTACCATCATTTTTGTTTGGGGGGGGGGGGGGGGGGCTGCTAAGTGAAGCAAATCTTGCAGACACTTGCATACTTTACAAGCATTGGGCTTGTGGCTTGTTCTAATTTCCAACCTCGCTGACAATCATACCGAACCCAAAGATTCCAGTTTACTGTCACACAAGACAAAGAAAACCAGCGAATTCTCACAAATGCTCCGCTTTAATGAGAGAACTGTTTGCGTTTCCTTCAAAAAATATCTTGAACAATTAGTTTATAACTGAAATATGTGTCAGTTAAGTTTCTTTAGTTTGACTCATCGAATAACAGGATTGATTGGACAGTTTTCATGAGCTGAAACAATCCAGAGTTCACCGTCTGTAGTCACTTCATGTTTACAAATTCATGATTACGTTTACAGTAAGTGTCCGTCACACACGACTCATCAATGTTCTGTGTCTCTTTTGCAGAAGAAGATTCCCCGCCGAAAGCCTCGTCCCAAAACCCGTCGATCAACGTGGTCCTGTTCGGAGCGCTGGCCGAGGACTTCAGTCAAGCTGTCAATCAAGGGGTAGGTTCAGCTCAGGCTGCTTCAACACCTGTGGTTGGGTTCATCTGGTCCGGATCAAGGGGAAGAAGTGATACATCGTTGGGTTTTAGTTCTGGTCCACTTCCTGTTCACACCATAGTCTGGATGTAAGAAGTGGACGTCGACACCGTGACGTCACCCGTTGGTTTGTGGACTGATGTGGACTGATGCCCCGCCCTAAAGCATCCCCTGCTTTATGGTCTGTGTGACTCTAAATGGACCATAAGTTACTAAATGAACATCATGCTGTATTGAAGAAGACTTTTTATTAATGAACAAAAGGAGTAAACATGAAGTCAAGAGAAATCAGATTTTGTGACTGACAGATGTTGATGCAGCACTTTGAATTGTTTATTTATGTTTGTTGATTAAAAGCTGATCGTTAGCATTGTTGGTGTTATTAGAAGAAGCGCTCGAGGCGTCTCTCGCTGTAATGATTCGTGGCTTGTCGCTGTGGGATCGCTGTCACACACTTTTAAATGGAGTTGATGAACTTACAAAGTCTGATAAAAGAACGGCAGTTTGAACAGCTCGTTCTCTGTTAATCAGGGGAATGAAACGGTGCTGACGTGCTCCTGTGTGGCCTTAGATACAGATCAATACAATCGCTTCCTGAACACAGTTCACTATCAGCAGATAGATTTATTCGTAGCTTAGCTTTTGAAATCACACTACACATATATAAATATATAATTTGTCTTGCGGTTGGTTAGTTTGCGTTCACACCCATAAACGGCCCACCTGTTGGTTTGGTTGTGTCGTTTTGCAGCAGGGTTCGATCGACAGTCTTCACAGGTTCAGTGTGAACGCAGACAGAAACGTATGTGAAGCTGCAGCACTTAGTCTTGAAGTAGTTGTTACTTTCATTCGATAAAAGAGCGAGGAATATATTGACGTTCCTATTATAAAATGGACTTCCACCACATTATAACCACTGATGACTCTTGAAGGTTTCTGAAGAAGTGCGAACAGCAACTCGGCCCTGAGATATGAGTCGTGTATCATACATATCTATATTTAATGTGTGCAGATGCACTGTGGCGATAAAGTGTGAATGGAGATGATGATGATGACGACGATGGTGTCTGGCTGCTGAATCTAATTTACAGCTTTGCTGTTTCTTTGTGTCATCTGAGTGTTAACACAATCCTGCTGGTGTGTTTGTTTCTTCTCCAGCGTCCCAGAAGTTAACGTTGTTGTTTCAACTTTCATGTTTCTTGGACAAAAATAAGCAAACTTGAAGTCCATATAGATGTCCCGTACCTTCCTGTCTCCTCTGCTGCCACCTTCACCTCCACTTTCATCCACACACACACACACACACACACACACACACACACACACGAACATTTCCCCCCTCTTTTCTAAAACCATCAGCTACTCAATAAAACAACAAAGCAAACGGGCACATACAACAAAAGATTAGTAACATAAACACAAAAAATAATTAAAAATCCATAACACTGATGTTAGTTACCCATCTTGTCACTGCAGAGCTCAAACCTGTCATAATAGCTGCTATACCGACTTATCGTACAATATATATATATAACACGTCATCGACTCATCGTCCACAGCCCCGTTGTGGGAAAGTTTTAGGTGTAATACGAATGAGAAAGGAGTGTTGTTACTTATATTTGACATTTACCTAATGTGGTGTTCACTTTTCTGTTCAGAAAGGTCCGAACCATAGAGAAGCAAAGTGCGGTGTCCCCAGGCGGCAACCTCCGTTTCTGCAGAGTGAAGTCAAAGCTTCATGTGTTAAAGCTGCATTCTCT
>NW_022285780.1:0-3269 GCF_004355925.1 Anarrhichthys ocellatus | reverse complement strand
GAGAAAAGCAGGACCACTTCAGATATGGGTCTGGAGAATATCTTGAGTGTCTGATTTCTTGTCACTTTGACTTCCACCTTTCTTACTAGTCCATCTTTACTGGGAATAGCATTCACAACAACTCCCATTGGCCACTGATTTCTTTTTGTCTGACTGTCCTTCATCAGAACTATGTCTCCATCTTTAAGATTGGGTTTCTGTGCTTGCCACTTCTGACGATGCTGTAGCGTACTCAAATATTCTTGTCGCCACCTAGCCCAAAATGTCTCTGCCAAGGCTTGAACCCTTTTCCACTGGTTCTTGAGCAAATCTCCTTTCGAAAACTCACTAGCTGGACAAGGAGATGCGCCTGTTTTCTGTGTCAGCAACATGGAAGGGGTTAGAATGAGGGGAGCCTCTGGGTCAGTGGATACCGGTGTTAACGGCCTGGCATTCACAATGGCACTGACCTCTGCCATAAAGGTGATTAGCGCTTCATGGGTGAGTTTTAAAGGTCAAACTTGGAGGAGCATGCAATCTAGAATTCGCCTTGAGACTCCAATCATGCGCTCCCAAGCGCCACCCATATGAGAGGAGTGTGGAGGGTTGAAAACCCAGGTGCACTTTTGTTGAAGGAGGTAGTCTTCTATGCTTGAATCGCGATTACATTGTGAATCCATTTTCAGCTCTTTAAATGCTCCAACAAAATTTGTCCCACAGTCTGATCGAAGCTGTTTCGCATAGCCTCTGACAGAGAAAAATCTCCTGAGGGCGTTTATGAAGCTTGAGGAGGTCATTGTTTCGATTACCTCGATATGAATGCCACGTGTGGACATGCATGTAAACAAAACTGCCCACCTTTTGTCCCTGGCCTGGCCAGCCCTGGTACAACGTGTGATGAATTCCCATGGCCCAAAAACGTCAAGTCCCCCATAGGAAAATGGGGGGTCTACTTGTAGACGTTCAGCAGGTAGATCAGACATTTGTTGTTGCTCCATTCTTCCTCGCAGCTTTTTGCATGTGACACACATGTGAATGCAGCTGCTGATGAGATGTTTTCCTCCTACTATCCACAGACCACTGGCACGGATTGCACATTCAGTGAAGTGTCTGCCCTGGTGTTTCACACATTCATGATGGTGGCGGACGAGCAGAGTTGCTATGTGGTTACGGCTTGGGATAATGATAGGATGGGCTTCACACTTTTCAAGTTGTGCCAGATCGATGCGTCCACCTATTCTCAGCAGGCCTTCACTGTCAATGACTGGCCGAAGTTTATGAAGAGTGCTGGTTTTGGAGAGGTCACAGTTTGACTTAATGCATTTCAACTCTTCTGAATAGCTTTCATGTTGCACACACTTTATGATGACATGCTCTGCCTTGGTGATGTCAGCAACTGACAACCCTTTCTTGCACATGTGCCAGCCAACACAGCCGTGATTGCCTGATGGGAGAGAGAAGCATTGAGCTATGTGACAGAGTCGGGCCACAGCTTTGGTGAGTGAGCTCCAATTAGAAAAATGCTCGAATCTCTTTGAACCCAGCTTGTCTTCAGTAACTTTTGTGGCGAGTGATGTTACGCTGGCATGAATCTCAGCATCAGAATCTGGATCTACGAGAACATATGTCGTCTTATCTTCAGTGTTGACCACTGAACTTTCCGGCTTGGTCAAGAAAGCTGATCCAGTCAGCCATGTGGTGCCTGTAAGCTTTGCAGCTGGAACAGATCGGGACCCATGATCTGCTGGGTTTAACTCAGAGGGAACATAACTCCACTGCTCTGGACGTGTTGACTGTCGAATACGCTGTACGCGATTACTCACATAGACGTAGAATCTTCTTCTCTCATTGTTTATGTATCCTAACACAACTTTGCTGTCTGTGTAGAATTTTATTGCATTCACTTTCAGGTCAATTTCCTTGATGACTAGTTCTGCAATCTCAACAGCTAATACAGCTGCACATAACTCTAAGCTCTGAGCTTGGACTTTCCGAAGACAAATCCTACTTCACTGTGACCATGCTCATTTGTAACTTTCAGGTAAGCCACTGCTGATATTGCTTTTACAGAGGCATCAGAAAAGATGCACAGTTCTGTGTTTTGTGCTTTGGAAATGGAAAAAGATGCATATGTGCGTGGGATATGTACCTCTTTTAGTGCTGACAGTGATTCATGCCATCTTCTCCAATCTTCAGCTTTGGCCTCAGGAAGACATGTGTCCCATTCTGTATCTTGGATTGAAAACTCTCTGAGGAGCAGTCTGACTTCAATAGTGACAGGAGCCAAGAAACCCAGTGGATCAAACAGACTGTTTACTGTTGACAGTACGCCTCGGCGTGTGAATGGTTTTTGACCCTCATGGACATGGAAAGTGAAAGTGTCAGACATAATGTTCCAGCTGACTCCAAGGCTATGGAGAGGTTGAGGTCTTTGATATCATTTGCTCTTTCCTCTGCCGGAAATGCATCCATCACTTCTGTTCGATTTGAGGCTATCTTGTCCAGCATTATGTTTGACACAGCCAACATTTGTTGTGTTCGACGCATAACATCGATGGCTTCAGCTTCAGTTGCGAATGATCGAAGACCATCATCGACGTAAAAGTCCCTCTCAACAAAGTGCCTCGCATCACTGCCGTAGTGTTCCTCTTGGTGTTTTGCTGTCCACCGCAGACCAAAGATTGCCACTGCAGGTGATGGGCTGTTCCCAAAAACATGAACTCGCATGCGGTACTCCACCACTTCCTTGTTGAGATCATTTCCCCGGTACCACAAGAACCGTAGGAAGTCTCTGCAGTCTTCGCGCACCACAAAACAGTAGAACATTTGCTGTATATCTGCTGTCACTGCAACCGGTTCTCTTCTGAATCTAAGAAGCACTCCAATGAGGGTGTTGTTAAGGTCTGGTCCAGAAAGCAACACATCATTCAGTGAGATTCCATCGTACTGTGCACTGGAATCAAACACCACACGAATCTTGTCTGGTTTTTGAGGGTGGTAAACTCCAAAGGTAGGGAGATACCAACATTCCGTCCCTTCTTTGAGTGGTGGTGCAAGCTCAGCATGCTCATTGTCAAGCATTTTTTGCATGAACTCAGTGAAGTGCACTTTCATTCCAGGTTTCTTCTGTAACATCCGTCGCACCGACATTAGACGGCTGTGAGCATAGTCTCTGTTGTTAGGGAGACGTCTCCGTGGGTGACGGAAAGGGAGTGGAGCAACCCAGCTGTTTGTGTCATCTTGTGTCAACTCTCGTTCCATGATCTGAAGGAAGGCTAGATCCTCAACAG
>NW_022285779.1:0-3269 GCF_004355925.1 Anarrhichthys ocellatus | reverse complement strand
TTCTTCCATCTCCTCTCTTCAGACTCGTAGCCTGCGCTCTCTTTACTTAATCCAGTCTCAGAGACAGACGCCTCACTCCATTACAAAGCTTCAAGAGGATTGAGCGAGCACAAATATTAGAACCGTCCTCCTTCAATTGACTTGCTCTCAAATTTTGCACACAATGCCTCAGCTCGGCAGAAAGCTTGAAAATCTCTCCGTCCTACTTTAAGCTCTTCTCTGATCCTTTTTGAAGATGATTTCATAGTTGAAACAAGTAAGAGATCTTAGCTTTTACTTAGATTTACCTGGTCGGGCTATTGTAGGGAACATAGTTTATATTCAAAGGGGGGCTTTGGAAACGGTGAATGTATTCAGAAAACGACTTTGACAGCGACAGACTTGCAGACTATTCCTGAGGAACTGACACTTACAGTACGAGTGAAGGTGCAGCTCACACCACCTGTTACAGCTACAGCTGAAGAAACAGAAATTTCACATCTTTTAACATTTTTCTGCCAGTGCTTTGATATTATAGTTCTAGTTTGACAAAAAACTGATAAAGTCCCTGGACAAGAGACAGCATGAGCTCCAGAAACAGACGACATCATCGGGGTTGAAGGTCATCAGCCATGAGAGAGTGGACAGTTGGAGAAGGAATCCGAGGCCAGAGGCCATCTTTGAACAGCTAGAGGAGTCACGACCTCCCGTTATCACATGACCAAAGCTCCACACTTTCATGTCAACTGTGCCATCTGATACTGCATGTACTTATGCTAGCCTATTATTAATATCAAGACGGCGATTTCAATCCTATTCCACAGTTCTTAGTTATACTTTTCAGTGGTCATCCTGTCAGCCCAGTTATTCTACTCATTCCCACCAGCTGCTCCCGTTTCCGTCACTGCTGCGTTACATCATTTACTGCAGTGGTTCCCGAAGTGGATGTCTCAAGGATGAGCCAACATTGCATTGCCTGTGTAAACCGATGAAATGAGCAAAAAAAAATAATCAAAATAACCCTATTAAATACCCTTTAAAATATGCAGCAGCTAATGACATCCCACAGGCGTCATAGTAACGCTGAAGCTTCCATGACTCGTGAGTTTTCCAGGTACGAAACAGTCAGCAGAAGAAAGAAGCGATGGAGAGATTAGTCACGGTAAATCAAGCTCAGACATCTCTGATGCAGTCGGAGAAAATCAACAATGAGTCTCACTGGAGATCTAACGAGGGAGTGCCATGGCTTAAAAAATGTTTTGAAAAATACAGATTTAGTGACAGAGAGTATAAATAAGGACTTGATTTTTATATGAAAAACATGTGTATATATATATCTTTAATTTGGCGATAACTAAACATTGCAATGTTGCAACAAAAAAGCCATGCAAGTCAAACAAATGCTACAAATTGGTTGCCTAAGAGCCAGATGATGCATCACATGGGAAACTATCTTTCCCTCCTCAGTTTTCTCCATATTTATCTCTGGGAGAGGCGGACGAGATGCCACCCGGCAGGCTCCGGCATTCAGCGAGATGATTAAAATGTTCATTAACACTGATCCGTCCAGGTGTTGAAATCTGTCACACACTCCCGCTGCGCACGCATTGGAAGAGGCCTGCGAGACATGACGCGGCGGAAGCATCGAATCCAACGCGCGTGCGGGCGACAATCGAGCGGTGACCACCGGTGACAAACAACATGCGATCTCTCCTGTGCCAGGTAAATAAACACGGCCTGCTGGATTCATCGTCATGTGGACAACACAAACAGACCGCCCTGTGCTGAATAAATGAAAGCCCCCCTCACACCTTTGAGCTGGTAAACACGCCCAATCTGTTGGACTAAGACCTGAGAGGCTAAACAATGCGGGCTGTTGTGATCTGCGGCTGAATGTGTGGGCACAATTAAGTTCAGTTCACATAGAGAATGACTCATCGTTTGCTCTTTTACAGTCGGCCTACTGGGACGCAAATAACCTCATAACATAAACCACTTACACACCAGTTACAACAGCTTCGTACCCACCTACAGCCGCTAATGCACAGTTTAATTTAGGCCTCACACACACACACCGTGTCTCACCTACACTCACTCAATGGGACTCGTCCGCAAAATGACAATTAACACTGATAGAGTACATGAAGGTGCACACATATGCCCTGACAAAACACAAACCTACACACATCAGCTTAATAATAACCCCCTCTCGCCACCGTGACCTGATTTTCTCGCACTAACCCCCGAACACACACTGCTACTCATTACTTAAGTAATGAAAATCCACCTCCATAATAACACACATCTACACACACACATACTCACACAGAATATTGTTGGATTAACAGCCACAGGAGACAGCATCCACACACCTTCAAAGTTTTTATTAACATGCGAACACACCTTCAAACTTTTATACATACACAAGGCAGGCGTGTACACACACACTCAGACACACGTGTACACACACACACACACACACACACACACACACACACACACGTGTACACACACACACACACACAGAGAGAGCTGGACACCTCGCACCAGGATGCCTGACCTCCTCGAGGCCCCGCAAGGGCAAAACAGAGCGCACGGAGTGACAATAAACGCAGATCTATGTGTGTAATGAATAAGTTACACACTCCGATTAGGGCAGGCAGCGATGACAAATGCCTCTCATTCACTCATTAGGCCACGGGGCTGCCGGAGGAAGCAGGAGAGACCAAGGCAAAGCAGAGGGAAGCTTATTGGGTTTTAACCGGCCATGTAATCCATTTCCTGACTGGAGATGAATAAGCTCCCGTCCGCGGCGGGTTTATTTATGGATAGATTAAACACGTACACAGTGACAGGCAAAACGGCGAATTAATCAGAGTGCAGGTGTGTCACTGTTCACGTTTAATCCTGGTGGGGAAAACACAGGTGTGAGAAGGGGGGGAGTAATGTGTTTATACATAAGTTTAAATCAGAAATATATATCTTTGAAAGACAGACAAACTTTTGAAATTATTTTAAGGCAAAAAAGAATGAATGGAATGTTTGAAAGAAAGCTAATGCTCCCTCTTCTTTACTTTTATATCTTGAGGTCACTCCTCCTCATTGCTGCCGTTTCTCCAAGAGGGAGCATTAATCTAAAGGAATAATGGACTGTTTGGATAAAAATGAGAGGAAATGGAGGCATCACAGAGCTCTTGATAAGAAAATAGAGGAGAGGGAATTCCATCTAGCCAGACTCACCGCCCTCTGACCCGTTATCGATCTCCTCGGCGAAGCCAGCCAGTACTTAA
>NW_022285778.1:0-3271 GCF_004355925.1 Anarrhichthys ocellatus | reverse complement strand
GAGAGGAGGGGAGGAAACAAGGGGGAGGAGAGGAGGGGAGGAACAAAGGGGGGAGGAGGGGAGGAGAGGAAACAAGGGGGGAGGAGGGGAGGAGAGGAAACAAGGGGGAGGAGAGGAGGGGAGGAACCAAGAGGGGCGGAGGGGAGGAGAGGAAACAAGGGGGGAGAAGAGGAGAGGAAACAAGGGGGAGGAGAGGAGGGGAGGAAACAAGGGGGGAGGAGGGGAGGAGAGGAGGGGAGGAAACAAGGGGGGGAGACGAGGGGAGGAGGGGAGGAGATGAAACAAGGGGGAGGAGAGGAGGGGAGGAAACAAGGGGGGAGGAGAGAAGGGGAGGAAACAAGGGGGGAGGAGAGGAGGGGGGGAGAGGAGGGGAGAGGAGGAGGGTTGGTGGAGAGGAGGGGAATTGTGATGTTTCAAGTTTTGTCAATTTTGTTTCATTTTATTTAACTTTACAACATTTAGATTTTTAAAACATGTAAATATAATCCATAACTCATAAACATATAACGATAGTTAATAAAAGATGATTATTAGTTATTTTACTTTTATTTTCATATATTTAAATATTATATTTATCTGAGGGAAATAAAAAAAGATCCTTTTAGTTTGAGAAGTCTCATCCTGCTTCCTGATTGGCTGAGAGCTCGTCAGTGATGAAGAACACCTGAGCAGGTGATTTACCTTCTGCTCAGTGGAGCTGGTGGAACATGTTCTCTGTAGGGCTGAGCCTCATCAATCAATCTCAGCAAACATCCCAGAATGATTTAATGCAGAAACATTAAGGTATCAAACACGTATTACTACTTTACAGTTAAATATTTAACCTTAATTCCAACATGAAAAAAAACAGAAAATAACACTTTGATAAACACGTCAGGACATCTTATTTTAGTCTCAGTATAATATAACAATATATATATCATATAATAATATTCACTATAATATAAAACACACACACACATACTGTATATATAATGATGTATTTATAACTATATATCATGTCTCAGCAGGTGCTTCATGTCCCTCACTCCCTAACTGTCCGTGCTGGATCTGTCCCCGTTGTTTTAAAAAGCTAAATAAGTCATTAGCATGACGTCATGCAGCTAGCCAAACCTGTCTGGTGTTCAGCTAGTGGAGAAGCTTCATGTACTGCTTCCCTTTCCCGCTAGTCTGCTGTCTGATTGTGAGGTCAGGCTGATCTGATATCAGCTCTTTGGCCTGAAGGTTCTCCTCAAAGTTCTCCTCTCAAACGGGTCCTGGGGGAGGATCGCGAGGATCGCTTCCGGTTCAAGCGAAGATCGCTTCCGGTTGAAACCGGAAGTTGGTCAGCGTCGCCATATTGACGGCCGTCCCAAAGCTGTTATTTCTGCTCTGAGGAGGGACCTCTGAGGAGCCATGAGCGAGGACCCACGAGAACAGACTAAACTGCTCCATAGTCCCGCCTCTTTTGGGCAGTTTCTCCAGCATCCCAGAGCTGCTGAGACGTGCACACGCGGAGAGGACGTGCAGGAAAAGCATATATTTACAGCAGATATGTTACACATATTACTGGGTGATTCCATATTTCAAAAACACAAATATTGACAATTTGTACAGTTTATTATTTATTTTATTTGTTGTGGCTCAAGGTGGGGCGGCGCCCTCTATTGACCAGCCACCACTGCTTCTTCTTCTTCATCTCCTCTGAGCTGCTCTCATGTCGAGATTAAATACATATTTTATTTTTTTCTTTGTATTTAATAATTTACAACTAAGAACAGGTTATTGAATCATTTTTATTAAATCATAAACAAATCAACTTTAATATCAGTTCATTTAATACAATACAGATGAAATGAATCAATAAAGTGAAGAATTAAATCACTAAATTAATATTTAAAAAATAAAGCTTTAATTGATCCGAACACTTTTAATTGATGAAAGAACGTTTTAATAATCAAATAATAATGATTCTCAAAGAGGCACTTTGTGTCTGAACGTGTAATTATTAATAAAGACATTAAACACAAACTTCATTTTGGCTCCCAGTGCATTTAAAGACACTGTTTCTACTTATTGTTCTATATTTCTATTTATTCATTTCCTTTGTACCCTTGTTGACACTTTATTTTGAAAAGCAGAGAACTTCCTCTGTCTTTTCCACTCATTTGACACAAACAAGAAACAAGCTTTTATTTTGACTAGTGCTGGGCAAGTTAACGCGTTATTATCGCGTTAACGCATTAATTAATGCCGACAATTATTTTTATCGCGCGTTAACGCAGGTTTTTTTAAAATTATTATTATTTTGAAAGTCCGTTGCTCTCTGGCTCTGAATACACAGACAGAATGACCATGGGTCACAGGGGGGGCGGGATGTTGATCAGGATTGGCTTGGGATGGGCGTCACGCGTCTCAACCAATGAGAGCATTTGGGGCGGGCGCTGCGGCGCGATAGCCTATCAGCGTTGAGATGCTCCTCCTGTCATCACTGACGTCCTGACGTTGAATCAGGAAACACATCCTGTATCCGTCTGTGTTCACCAGAGCTCTATGATACCTCATATTACTGGAGACCGGACTATGTGTATACATGTGTGTGTGTACCGTACGGTACACACACAATGAATAGATGAATAGATACTGTCGTATTTACGCCTGTGTGACGTTATGTTGAGTGTTGATGGAGCTGCTACAATGTTAGCTTAGCATAGCACCGATTGATCCAGACTCCATTCAGAAAACAAGTATTTTAAAAGGGTATTTATGTTGTCGTCTTCTGGAGAGAACTAAAAAAACATAATGCGATTAATCGTGATTCAAAATTGTAATCGTTGCCCAGCACTAATTTGACTAATGTATCACTCAATGACCTAATTTAGTTTTATTGTACAGTACTACTGTTATTAGCAGTTCTTCTACTATTTCATAGATTGTAGTTCCTGAAAGCTTTCTTGTTTCTCTCACATCAAACAGTTCACAGACTCTCTGAGGTTCATTAGTTTCACAGCTTCTGCTTTCGTTTCCTGAATCGTTTCTGATTGTTTGATTTAGTGCAGAAGAAGAAGGAGGAGGAGCAGGAGGAGGAGCAGGAGGATCTGACCCCTGTCAGTCTGAGCGGAGGGACAGAGACACCTCGAGACATCCCAGCTGTTTGTCCTGGAGGCCGAGGACGCCCTGGAGCCGGTAGTTACCGTTAGTCAGCCAGGAGGGGAGGTCCATGAAGGGGAGGTAGAAGTCTGACTGAGGGAGGGAGTAGGAGCCCTGAGGGGGGGGGGGGGGGGGGGGGGGG
>NW_022285777.1:0-3272 GCF_004355925.1 Anarrhichthys ocellatus | reverse complement strand
GTTTTCATTAATGCTCATTAACACTCCCTCAGCCCAAAGGCCTCTGGGATAATTAATCTCAGCACACATCACACACACACACACAGTGTTTCCGATTCATTTAGAAAACTCTAAAAAAATAAAGTTGTACTCTTTTTTTTTTTTTCCTGCCCCTTCTCTCCGTCTTATTATCCCGCCACCCACATGCACCCATTTCCTCTGTTTCTCCTTCCTTTCTCTTCTATCTCATTCCTTCCCTCTATCTTTTTCCTCCACACGGCTCCATTGTCTTTTTCCTTCGTGTAGTGCGAGTGTCAGGAGGAGGTGTGGAGACGTGAGGCCGACTCCCAGAAGGACCCGGCTGCTCTCCCGTAGTTAGAAGGTGTTACCTGTGGAGGTGAGAGGCCGCGTCCAGAGGGACGAGTCTGCACATTGTGTGGGACGAAGTGGAAAAGAGATTGAAACGCACCGTTTCAACATTTCTCTTCTCTTCTGTATTCCATTGATCATGCTGGTTATTATTGTTGTTCTAGTAGTTGTTGAGTTTAAACCATAGAAGTGGACGTAGTTGTCGTGACGTCACTCGTTGGTTTGTGGACTGATGTTAAGAAGCCTCAAGTTGGGCGCGAGTTCGCCGTCGCCATCTTGTCTTTTTTGCATCCGATGAACGGACGTGACGATATCTGGACTGAGGAGGAGTGACGTAGAGACGCCGTATACGTCTCTGGTAGAGACCTGTCAATCACTGTGTAGCCCCGCCCTAAAGCATCCCCTGCTTTATGGTCTGTTTGACTCTAAATGGACCATAATGTACTAAATGAACATCATGCTGTATTGAAGAAGACTTGAAACTAGAGATTGAGACCATAATATAGGACTTTCACTCAGGAGGCCGATGTCTGTGTCCTGTGTGAAACCAAGTCATCATTGACATATTTTACCTACTTCTTGCTCGTCGGTTATGTAACAAATGTTTATTTTAACCCAAACCACGACCTTTTCCAAAGCCCACGTTTTGTTGCCTAAACCTAACCAAGTAGTTTTGTGGCGTAATTAAACTTAATAACGAAGTAGTTGTCAGCGCTGTACATGCTGTTAGCACCGTTAGCTGCAGCTGGTGGGATTTTCCAGTGTGAAATATATCCAATTTGCTGACATAGTGCTAGCTCTAGCTAACGATACACTCCACGCTAGCACTGAGCATGTGCGACTCTCAACAGAGATGAGAAAGAAGCGAGATGACTCGTTGGTAACGTGATATCGTTTTGGTACACAGACTCGCCGATACCCGACCCAGTATTTTAGGCTGTATCCGAGGCATTTCTGATACTGGTATCGAAACAGTTCCGTCTGATTCTGAAGATGTGACTCTTTGTACGCAACAGTATGACAAAGCTGAGTTAGCTGGTTCAAAGAGTTATTTCCAGTTTCAATATGACGAGAATAAAATCAGTTCTGTGTTTGGACGTACAGCTCTGGAGGAGCTCTGTTCCCTGATCTCTCAGCGGGTGTTATGTGATGGCAGCGCTCGCTGTCTCTGGCCTGTACCCCAGAATCTGGCAGAGGGTCAGGAGTTGTAATGACTGAGACAGCCACGCCATCTGGCCAGAGCTGATTTCATACTCATAATCATCCCTGACCTTTATTGGCCTTTGGTTGGGAGGAGTTGTCATTCTGGTCACAACCAGCGCAATCAAGAACAACATCTCCACACACGTGATCGCCGGTGTTTCCGGCCGGCTCTGCTACTTGGTCGTGTCAGGACTCGCTCAGACAAACCTGTAGCTACATGTGCTGCTTTAAGGAGGGTTTTATTTCCTGCTCTGAATACCTCTCGCTCTCATATTTTTTGTATTAGAGCTGCATGTGTATGTTTTACTGATGCTCTGCCTTGAGCATGATGGTATTTCTTTTTTTCTTCCTGCTTGTTTTATGCCTGAAACTACTTGTTTTCAGAAGCGCTCCATTCTCTTTCACAGCTTGTGTGAATATCGGGGGGAAATAAATGAGTTCCTGGCAGTTACCATAGCTGCATTCTGTACGTTTACGTGTGTGTGTGTGTGTGTGTGTGTGTGTGTGTGTGTGACCTTGCTGCACAATTACCTCACTGTGGGACTAATAAAGGAAATTCTTATTATTTAATCTTTCCAGTCAGCCGTGCTTGGTGTAAGCTCTGATTTAAACGTGACTCACGAGTACGGCTGTCACTGTCTCTCCCTCCTGTCTTGTAAATAGCTTTCGCAATAGTCGTCTATTGGCTATATAGTTATTTAAATATGTGTGACATCACACGTTTATGCCTATTTGTATGCCGTGGTTATGACTCGTGTACGCTTGTGTACACTCTGAAGCCTCTGGTACGACAGTTTCCACGCTGTTCTTATTTGCTGTGAAAATGGACCGTCGTGTTTGCAAAGTATCCATCAAAGCATCAACAGACACCTTTTCTTTAGGAGCTGTTCCATGAATGTACACACAGATTGGTTTCTACCCCATCAGTAGCAAGTATTGGCTGCTGCTATCAAGAGGAATAATGGGGTGGAGAGTGTGTGTGTGTGTGTGTGTGTGTGTGTGTGTGTGTGTGTGTGTGTGTGTGAGACGACGGTGTTTTTCGTGAGTCAATGTGCGAGTGTATGAAACGGCTCCTGTGGGGGTTTAGAACTGGTTTCTGTTCACAAACTGCATCCTGTCACAATCCAATTACATTTCCATTTCCTGCGTGCCCTGTGGTCTTGTCGCTGTGTGCGCGCCATTCAAGTACCGCGGGATAACTCAGTATGCACGCACGCATGCATTAACGCGCACACACACACACACACACACACAGTAGATTCAGCCAAATATTCAGTCAGACAGGGTATTTACAGCAGCTAAGTGTCTTTCTCGAGGGGAGCAGACAGCTGAGCGCTGTGAAAATCGGATAACGGTGGAAAACAAGGTATAGAGGGAAAACAAGGAAAGGGAAAGGGGGGGGGGGAGAAGCAGGATTAAAATATGAGCTTTATAAATAAAATCGACATGACTCTACTTAAAATAAAAACATCTACATAAACTTCACTGGGAAGGGATGAAAATGAGATTATCTGCAGTATTTCACGTTTAAAGTTGCGCCATCTCTTTGAGTTTACGACAAAAAAAAGATAGGAAGGGCTGAATACAGTTTACAACCTCAGACAGCCTTTAATGCATCGAGCTCTCTGTATTCAGCACCTTCAGGTGAACGCCGGTCACAGTCCGTCAACGTACACCTCTCCTCCCTCTCTCCATCCTCTCCTCCCTCTCTCCATCCTCTC
>NW_022285776.1:0-3769 GCF_004355925.1 Anarrhichthys ocellatus | reverse complement strand
AAGACAAACTGAACAGATGGAAACAGAAGCTGATGGAGAGGACTGTGGAGGACCAGAACCAGACAGGAACTCAGATCCAGATAGACATCCAGAACCAGATACTGATGAGGAGATTGGAGACTCTGAATTCAAGGATGAGTTCAGTGATGTTGACGGGACGGAGAGCAGAGAACCTCAGTCGGGTTTAAACTCAGGATGTAATACCGTTAAGAAGTCATTCAGCTGCTCCGACTGCGGGAAAATATTTGGCCGAAAGGAACATCTGCAAACTCACGTAAGGATCCACACCGGAGAGAGACCATTCAGCTGCTCTCACTGTGGGAAAACATTCGGCTGTAAGAGGTCGCTGCTGGGTCACATGACAAGTCACACCGGAGAGAAACCGTTTAGCTGCTCTCAGTGCGGGAAGCGATTTGGCCGGATGGTGAATCTGAAGACTCACGAGAGGCTTCACACCGGAGAGAGACCATTCAGCTGCCCCTTCTGTGCCAAAGGTTTCACACAAAAGGTTCACATGACTCAGCACACGGCCGTCCACACGGGACAGAAACAGTTCAGTTGCAACATCTGTGACAAAAAGTTCACATGGCTTTCAGGGTTCAGACGACACAAGTGTGGCAGCGAGCAGTCCGAGCTCGACGAGAGCCAAGTGGAGGAGAACTCGGTGGAAGTGGGAGAGAAACCGTTTCGGTGCCGCCAGTGTGGGAACACATTCCATCACAAGCACAACCTGAAGGCTCACATGAGAATTCACACGGGAGAGAAACCGTTTAGCTGCTCCGTGTGCGCTAAAGGCTTCGCTGCAAGCGGAGCTCTGAAGAAACACCTGAGAACTCATTCGGGAGAGAAACCCTTCAGCTGCTCCGTCTGCGGCATCAGATTCACACAAGGAGGGAACCTGAAGCGCCACATGGCTCAGCACACGGTAGAGACCCGAGAGAAACCCTTCAGCTGCTCCGTCTGTGAAAAGAACTTCACGCAGGTATCGAACATGAGGCGGCACATGACGCAACACGCTGCCACTGATACAGGAAGTGAAGCTGTGAGTGGTTCAGATCTGACTCATTAGGAAGAGACTTCCAGTTCACATTGTCACTGACTACAAACCGCCTGACAAAGATGTTCAACGTATTGTATTATAAATATTTATATATAGATATATAGAATATTTCTATTTGTTATAATAATAACAAATAAAAATATTTTGGTTTGGTCTGTAAAAGAGTCCGAAATTCAGTTTAAGAGTCTTTTGTAATCAATTATTAAAATAGTTGCTGATTGTTTGATTTATTTATCGATGACTTGTTGCAGGTCTGTAGACTTTTAACCTTCAGTCTGATTCAATGAGGGAGACTGACTCCAGATCAGCTGAGTCCAACCTGAACGTTACTGGGAGCTGTGGTTTAATGAAGAACTTTGTTCCATGTGTTATGAATGACTTCATGTCTTTCTTTATGAAAATAAACTACAATGTGTATTCTTGCTAATGAAGGAACATGTTTTAATGGAGCTCTGAGAGGTCAGACGACGTTCTTACTGTTGTTGTTTTCACTTGTTGTTGTTGCTTCTCGTTCTGTTGATGTAAACTGTCACTACCCAAATAGCAGGTGACTCCAGGGCGGATCACTCAGTTTGGCCATACGCACAGGATACGGGCACCGTCAAACAGCGGACTCACTGCGGACACCAGGCGGATCCGCATATCGAACGCGCCTTTTTTCACGTTCAAATACTGCGGGCAGGTAACAGGCAGCCTACCATTAGGACCCAGGCAACAGGGGGCATACCATACAATGGGGTGGGAGGTTCACCTTTCCTCCTGAACTCAGACAAACCTGAGAGAGCAGCTGATCAGCCTCAAGGCCAGCCTTTGTTTGGTGACTGATTTGGGAGGCTCTCTTTCTTTCCTGTTTTAAATATGTTTAAAAGCATGATTTTAAGAGTGAACTTGTAGAAACATGATGTATTTTTTTTAGGTCATAGCATTAAATCAAAGGTGTGTGAGATAATGGTTAAACATGTGTTATCTGCTGGAGGGGACGGTGGTCTCGAAAGATAGATCATTACTTTTACATTGCATGTTCTATCAAATGTTTGTGTAAAGGTTCCTTTTTGTATAATTGTTTCTTTTTAGTTTTAAACAAAGATACTAGAGGAGCCAACCACTGTGTTCCCTGCTTATTAGATTTAGTGTGTGTTTACATCAGTTGACGGCCATCTTCTGTTTCTTGTGGGGCTTTGTGCTGAAGGGGGATGGTAGAGTTGACTTCCTGCATGCATATCTACGTGGTTACATACTAACTGCAAGCTAAATGAGGCTCGGCGGCTACATGCTAAGTGTTAGCTAAAAGATGCTAGGTGGCTACATGCAGAGTAGAGAGCTTTCATCTTACTGTGTTGTTATATTATATTACATGACACAAATAGGACAAACGTTCCTCAGGTTCCTTACGTTTTCCCAACACCACAGTGACTTTGTGTTCTCTCTCTGGCAATAATTAGCTCAGCATGATAATCCTCTTACGGCTGAGCTCTGTGTTTCCCTGCACGTCTTCTACAGCTGCTTAACATGTTGCTGTTAGTTACAGTTGCTGAACATGTTGCTGTTACAGTTGCCCAACATGTTGCCGTTAGTTGCAGTTTCTGAACTTGTTGCAGTTGCTGAACATGTTACAGTTGCTGAACATGTTGCTGTTACAGTTGCTGAACATGTTACAGTTGCTGAACATGTTGCAGTTACAGTTCCTCAACATGTTACAGTTGCTGAACATGTTGCTGTTACAGTTGCCCAACATGTTGCCGTTAGTTGCAGTTGCTGAACTTGTTGCAGTTGCTGAACATGTTACAGTTGCTGAACATGTTGCTGTTACAGTTGCTGAACATGTTGCAGTTACAGTTGCTGAACATGTTGCAGTTACAGTTCCTCAACATGTTACAGTTGCTGAACATGTTGCTGTTACAGTTGCTGAACATGTTCCTGAACATGTTGCAGTTACAGTTCCTCAACATGTTACAGTTGCTGAACATGTTGCTGTTACAGTTGCTGAACATGTTGCTGTTAGTTACAGTTGCTGAACATGTTGCAGTTGCTCAACATGTTGCAGTTACAGTTGCTCAACATATTGCAGTTGCTCAACATGTTACAGTTGCTGAACATGTTGCTGTTACAGTTGCTGAACATGTTGCTGTTACAGTTGCTGAACATGTTGCTGTTAGTTACAGTTGCTGAACATGTTGCAGTTGTAGTTGCTCAAAATGTTGCAGTTGCTCAACATGTTGCAGTTGCTCAACATGTTGCAGGTCGTCTATCAAGACATTCGGCGTCATGTTAACAAGTTAATCTGCTGCCTTCCTGTCATTGGGCCAGAAGTCACCTGGTCAGAGATAAGCTGCTCTGATTGGCTCAGAGGGTTCTTGCGCCTCCTCTCAGGTTGGGAGGTGACGGAGCAGCTCAGACTTTCTGCTGCTGCCCTTAAGACATCCGGAGAGTAACAAGAACCAGGAGAATATTCATCTCACCATCAAACTGGATCGGCCCAGGTCCAAAGAACCGTGGAGGATCCTGGAGATCCCGTCTGATAATGTGATCCAGACTAGAACACCACCTCCGAATCACCGCCTCTACTGCTGCTCAATTGGATTAAAAGAAGAGAGTTTGGATTAACAAGCTTGGCTCAGGAGTCACTGTGAAAACAGAGACTGCTGGAGGAACTCACCTGTTGACCAACCAGACAACAACGGGTCTGCACACCTGACGAGCAACATCACA
>NW_022285775.1:0-3274 GCF_004355925.1 Anarrhichthys ocellatus | reverse complement strand
TCCTACATAAGTCCTACCTGAGTCCTACATAAGTCTTACCTGAGTCTTACCTGAGTCCTACATAAGACCTACATGAGTCCTACCTGAGCAGTAACCTCCATGTTGTATCACTCACCTGTTAAAATTTCTTCCTGCCTCCAGCTGCTGTTCATCAGGGCGGATACAGAGAGCCACTGTGGGAGCTTATCATTTATTGGTGACAGCCATCGGCTAAAATGAATATTGAACAAGGTGAAATGTTTTGAGCTGCATTTATTTAGTTTTACACGTGTAAAAGAGAGATAGCATCAGCAGCAAAATATCAACGCTACACAACAAAACTCCATACAAAATGTAGACTATAATAAGGTAAAAATGATTAAAAAAGTAAAACTGTAAAATATGATAAAAATGATAAAATATAGTAAAATGTATAATGAAGTAGAACTTTATAACAAAGTAAAGATATATAATAACAGTTCTAAAAAGATGATACTCTGACAGTAGGAGGATGTCTTGGTTAAAGTAAACATATTAGAGGAGCATGTGGTTAATAACCAATAATCAGTTGGACTCATATTTTAGGTTGTCTGTATGTTGAAGGGTGCAACACTACTTTATTACTTTAACACAAACTTCACTTTTTTGTGCTAATGTTACTTTTTTCATGCTGTTACTTTTATAATACTAATGTCTTCAAACGTCTATAAAATATGAATGATTATGTGTTAATGTTATATAATATTATATATAATAAAGTCTGTAATCAGAGACATAGATCTGGATCTTTTCTGTATGTTATCTGATACAAGACAAGATTACACAAAATGACGATTATGAAATAGACGAATAGTCTACAATCCCAGTCAGTGTTATATGAATGCTAATCATAACCGGGATTAGTAGTTATATCAAGTTTATTTGTAAAGTTTAATATCAACAAAGACTGAGCTCTGCGAGGAAGTAAAGTCGCAGGAAGAATGTTTTCAAGGCCAGAGGAAAAGCTCAGAATTGATTCAGCAAACTTTAATTTGTGTCTCTGATGTGAGAGGAAAGTCCACAGGTGATGATTGAGTCCTTCAGGTTCTCATCTGGCAGGAAGTCGGGGGCATTAAAGGGCGGAGCAGAACTCACTGTAAAGCTGAAACATCCACAGACTCGACGGACGTCTCTTCATCGTGGTTCTTGTCTGCTCTCTGGATCGCTGTTGTCGCCACGGCTTCCTGTTTCCCCAGCAGGCTGCTGCTGATTGGTTCACACGACATCTATAGGCAACAATAATCAATGATCTTCTGATAGGTCTGGTGGTTGGTGTACCACTGCGCTGTCTGGTTGCTACGTATTGTATTCTACAGGTTGCAGCTCTGTTGGCCAAACTAAATGTCCCGTTGGTGACAATAAGACATATTTGATCTTATATATATATTATATACATATAACTCACATCTGCAAGAATGAACCAATAAAAGACCGCCAGTTGTCATCAGTTAAATTAATGTTTGCATGTTTTGACCAATTGCCTCCTTTCACCTAATAAAATAATTCAGAACTGAAGGTAAAATGAAATCAAACAAACCAACTTCCTTCCAGACTAGAGAGGCGCTCTCAGTAGAGTTCAGATCTGCAACGACCACAGCTGTTAATGTGATTGATTGAATACGATCCACCATCGGCTAACTCAGACACACCAATGACACATTTCCTTAAAACTCAGAACTAGCAACGACGAATGCAAGAAATCAGGTCGAAGTCGTCATACAAGACACGTCATCAAACTAAATAAAACTCAGCAAGCTGTCTGACACGTAGCAGTGACGTACTCAGCAGACCCTGTACTAGTTGTTCAGTTAGCTGTTAGTTAGAAAGTAAAAAAAACAAACCTCCTAACATCTGTTAATAACCATTACATAACATGTTTTGTGGTCAAGGAAAGATGTGAAGGAGAGTCGATGACGGGTTAAAGCGCTTTGAGTGGTCGGAAGACAAGAAAAGAGAAATACAAGTACAATTTATTTACCATTTACCATTTAATTTATGTTGTTTATGATAATTTGTTTTTTGACACTTTGCTGTATTTACTGTTCATTTTATGTGTTTTTTTTTGTTTAGTTTTTTATTTATTTGTTACATGTTTGAATAAATAATTACGAACTAAAGGATTGTCTCTGTTCATATTCATTGTCATGAATGCCATCACTTTATGACTGTATGAGTATCATTGTTAAACCTGTGTGAGATAAACATATCATTTGTTTCCCTGGACGGACGAATGCTCCTCCTGCTGTAAAGTTGGGCATTTTAACACCGAGGTCTGGTGATTGACTTGCTTTTTGATCCTCAAGTGGACATTTGAAGAACTGCAGTTTTTGACTTTGGCTAAAGTTCTCAGCACCAGAGGTTTCTGCTTTGGTCAAACATTGCTGGGTTTAGAGAACAGGTAAAAAACTACAGAATAGAATATAAAATAAAATATAATTAAAAAACAAAAAGACATAAAATGTTGTAGAGTAGAATAAAATAAAAAAAGAATAGAATAGAATAGTGTAAAACCTTGGACGGGTTGGCCATGAACTTTTCCTCCATTCTAGCTTTGAGAGAGTTCAGCTTTCCTGAGTCACCCAACACCTGCACATATAATATAATAATAACAATGACAATAATAATAATAATAATAATGATAACAATGATAATAATAATAATGACAACAATAATAATAATGATAATAAAAATAAAGATAACGTCACCTGTGTGGCGAGTGCGTGAAGCACGTCCGAGCAGTGGATTCTGTCTTCAGGAAGTAGAGGCAGGTCCGTGTGGATCAGTTTGATGGGGTTTGGTTTGGGAATCCTCAGAGGATCCTGCAGAGCGTCGCAGAAATCTGACAGCTCACTGTGGAACACAGGAGAGACCATGAGAGTCCACGACAGACCACGAAAGCTTGTTCAGAGTAACACCCATCCTGTAGGGAGAAGGACTCACTTGTACTTTAGGGAGAAGGACTCACCTGTACTGTAGGGAGAAGGACTCACCTGTACTTTAGGGAGAAGGGCTCACCTGTACTTTAGGGAGAAGGGCTCACCTGTACTGTTGGGAGAAGGGCTCACCTGTACTGTTGGGAGAAGGGCTCACCTGTACTGTTGGGAGAAGGGCTCACCTGTACTGTTGGGAGAAGGGCTCACCTGTACTGTAGGGAGAAGGACTCACCTGTACTGTAGGGAGAAGGACTCACCTGTACTTTAGGGAGACGGACTCACCTGTACTGTTGGGAGAAGGACTCACCTGTACTTTAGGGAGA
>NW_022285774.1:0-3274 GCF_004355925.1 Anarrhichthys ocellatus | reverse complement strand
TCCTACATAAGTCCTACCTGAGTCCTACATAAGTCTTACCTGAGTCTTACCTGAGTCCTACATAAGACCTACATGAGTCCTACCTGAGCAGTAACCTCCATGTTGTATCACTCACCTGTTAAAATTTCTTCCTGCCTCCAGCTGCTGTTCATCAGGGCGGATACAGAGAGCCACTGTGGGAGCTTATCATTTATTGGTGACAGCCATCGGCTAAAATGAATATTGAACAAGGTGAAATGTTTTGAGCTGCATTTATTTAGTTTTACACGTGTAAAAGAGAGATAGCATCAGCAGCAAAATATCAACGCTACACAACAAAACTCCATACAAAATGTAGACTATAATAAGGTAAAAATGATTAAAAAAGTAAAACTGTAAAATATGATAAAAATGATAAAATATAGTAAAATGTATAATGAAGTAGAACTTTATAACAAAGTAAAGATATATAATAACAGTTCTAAAAAGATGATACTCTGACAGTAGGAGGATGTCTTGGTTAAAGTAAACATATTAGAGGAGCATGTGGTTAATAACCAATAATCAGTTGGACTCATATTTTAGGTTGTCTGTATGTTGAAGGGTGCAACACTACTTTATTACTTTAACACAAACTTCACTTTTTTGTGCTAATGTTACTTTTTTCATGCTGTTACTTTTATAATACTAATGTCTTCAAACGTCTATAAAATATGAATGATTATGTGTTAATGTTATATAATATTATATATAATAAAGTCTGTAATCAGAGACATAGATCTGGATCTTTTCTGTATGTTATCTGATACAAGACAAGATTACACAAAATGACGATTATGAAATAGACGAATAGTCTACAATCCCAGTCAGTGTTATATGAATGCTAATCATAACCGGGATTAGTAGTTATATCAAGTTTATTTGTAAAGTTTAATATCAACAAAGACTGAGCTCTGCGAGGAAGTAAAGTCGCAGGAAGAATGTTTTCAAGGCCAGAGGAAAAGCTCAGAATTGATTCAGCAAACTTTAATTTGTGTCTCTGATGTGAGAGGAAAGTCCACAGGTGATGATTGAGTCCTTCAGGTTCTCATCTGGCAGGAAGTCGGGGGCATTAAAGGGCGGAGCAGAACTCACTGTAAAGCTGAAACATCCACAGACTCGACGGACGTCTCTTCATCGTGGTTCTTGTCTGCTCTCTGGATCGCTGTTGTCGCCACGGCTTCCTGTTTCCCCAGCAGGCTGCTGCTGATTGGTTCACACGACATCTATAGGCAACAATAATCAATGATCTTCTGATAGGTCTGGTGGTTGGTGTACCACTGCGCTGTCTGGTTGCTACGTATTGTATTCTACAGGTTGCAGCTCTGTTGGCCAAACTAAATGTCCCGTTGGTGACAATAAGACATATTTGATCTTATATATATATTATATACATATAACTCACATCTGCAAGAATGAACCAATAAAAGACCGCCAGTTGTCATCAGTTAAATTAATGTTTGCATGTTTTGACCAATTGCCTCCTTTCACCTAATAAAATAATTCAGAACTGAAGGTAAAATGAAATCAAACAAACCAACTTCCTTCCAGACTAGAGAGGCGCTCTCAGTAGAGTTCAGATCTGCAACGACCACAGCTGTTAATGTGATTGATTGAATACGATCCACCATCGGCTAACTCAGACACACCAATGACACATTTCCTTAAAACTCAGAACTAGCAACGACGAATGCAAGAAATCAGGTCGAAGTCGTCATACAAGACACGTCATCAAACTAAATAAAACTCAGCAAGCTGTCTGACACGTAGCAGTGACGTACTCAGCAGACCCTGTACTAGTTGTTCAGTTAGCTGTTAGTTAGAAAGTAAAAAAAACAAACCTCCTAACATCTGTTAATAACCATTACATAACATGTTTTGTGGTCAAGGAAAGATGTGAAGGAGAGTCGATGACGGGTTAAAGCGCTTTGAGTGGTCGGAAGACAAGAAAAGAGAAATACAAGTACAATTTATTTACCATTTACCATTTAATTTATGTTGTTTATGATAATTTGTTTTTTGACACTTTGCTGTATTTACTGTTCATTTTATGTGTTTTTTTTTGTTTAGTTTTTTATTTATTTGTTACATGTTTGAATAAATAATTACGAACTAAAGGATTGTCTCTGTTCATATTCATTGTCATGAATGCCATCACTTTATGACTGTATGAGTATCATTGTTAAACCTGTGTGAGATAAACATATCATTTGTTTCCCTGGACGGACGAATGCTCCTCCTGCTGTAAAGTTGGGCATTTTAACACCGAGGTCTGGTGATTGACTTGCTTTTTGATCCTCAAGTGGACATTTGAAGAACTGCAGTTTTTGACTTTGGCTAAAGTTCTCAGCACCAGAGGTTTCTGCTTTGGTCAAACATTGCTGGGTTTAGAGAACAGGTAAAAAACTACAGAATAGAATATAAAATAAAATATAATTAAAAAACAAAAAGACATAAAATGTTGTAGAGTAGAATAAAATAAAAAAAGAATAGAATAGAATAGTGTAAAACCTTGGACGGGTTGGCCATGAACTTTTCCTCCATTCTAGCTTTGAGAGAGTTCAGCTTTCCTGAGTCACCCAACACCTGCACATATAATATAATAATAACAATGACAATAATAATAATAATAATAATGATAACAATGATAATAATAATAATGACAACAATAATAATAATGATAATAAAAATAAAGATAACGTCACCTGTGTGGCGAGTGCGTGAAGCACGTCCGAGCAGTGGATTCTGTCTTCAGGAAGTAGAGGCAGGTCCGTGTGGATCAGTTTGATGGGGTTTGGTTTGGGAATCCTCAGAGGATCCTGCAGAGCGTCGCAGAAATCTGACAGCTCACTGTGGAACACAGGAGAGACCATGAGAGTCCACGACAGACCACGAAAGCTTGTTCAGAGTAACACCCATCCTGTAGGGAGAAGGACTCACTTGTACTTTAGGGAGAAGGACTCACCTGTACTGTAGGGAGAAGGACTCACCTGTACTTTAGGGAGAAGGGCTCACCTGTACTTTAGGGAGAAGGGCTCACCTGTACTGTTGGGAGAAGGGCTCACCTGTACTGTTGGGAGAAGGGCTCACCTGTACTGTTGGGAGAAGGGCTCACCTGTACTGTTGGGAGAAGGGCTCACCTGTACTGTAGGGAGAAGGACTCACCTGTACTGTAGGGAGAAGGACTCACCTGTACTTTAGGGAGACGGACTCACCTGTACTGTTGGGAGAAGGACTCACCTGTACTTTAGGGAGA
>NW_022285773.1:0-3274 GCF_004355925.1 Anarrhichthys ocellatus | reverse complement strand
AGCTTCGTTTAGCATTCGTGGCTAACAGAGATGAGTCTGAGGTAAAAGGAACATCCGGTTCCGCTGCAACATGCTGGGTCGGCTACAAAATAAAAGCCCTTGAGATTATAAAAATTGTTTTTAAATTCTGCCATACAGAAAGTGGGTCATATATATATGTATACGACACATGAAGAGTTTCTTCCCGTCGGCAGTCGGGCTCATTAACAGAGCCTGGGACCCCCACTGACATCCCCAGGACAAATTCCCACCGGTCACTCCCCTGCATCCCTTCTATTACACTCGACACTTTTACACTACACTTATATCTCACTTGTTTATAGTCCTGTTATCTGTTCGTTTGTGCACTTTATTTTATATTATCTGTAAATTTAATATGTTTCTATTTTGCACTGTTGATTGTTGTTAAATGTTTGCACCTCCCGTCATGTCAAATTCCTTGTATGTTCAACATACCATGGCAATAAACGATTCTGATTCTGATTCTGATATATGTATATTTCTCAGATTTCCAGCAACTTCAGAGCACTAAGTCCAAAAGTCAACATTTATTTTAAAAAGAAAAATTTTACCATTTACAAAATCCCCAACATGTTTAAATCCAACAAAATATTCTTCTTCAATCTTTATTTACTGGCGTTAAGCCTTTCAAAAACTAAACTTTACGAAAGAAAACCACTTTCTTCTCCAATTTCTGAAATCCAAATTTGCTCTCCACCATTTGCAGGCTCACCTAGCTTTAAATGGGAGACGAGGTTTAATTCATGTTAACTTACACCCAAAACAAAACTATGATTAACTAACAAAAGTGGATTTGTACACGCCATAAATGGACTTGCGCCATGCTCTCCAGACTAGACCGGCGGCTACAGATCATTGAAATAGGACCCTTAGTGTCAGTGCGGTAAATTAACTAATCAGATTTCTATTTCGTAATTAGGACCAGCTAGAAAATAGATAGGGAGTGACGAGTAACTGTGGGATGCATTGGAGACACGACGAATCCAAACATACACCATTTTATTTAAACAAAAAGGGGGATGTGTCTGTATTATTTGTGAAGTAGAATGGCCCCTGTCAATGATATTCAAACAGTTTATTATATTATTGGACTATTATTACAGATACCATCACATAAGCAGCATTTTGTCATTAGCTATAGTAATCTATAACAGTTTTGATGTTGTGGCGCATATGAATACATAACTTTTACTTGGAACAGAGCATTTTATTATAGAAAATGGAGACATGACAGAATGCAATTTGCTACATTATAATTGCACAAACCCAACCAAAAAGACACACATAGGTTACTTGTTAGAGACGTTAACGATGATGTATTTACATTTTTACTACAAAGATTTAGTCGGTAGACTTGTGACTTCACCGAAATAACACCCAATACAGTGTGAGCATTTCAAGACACCACTGGACTGTAAATACATTTTGTTATTTGGAAGGAAGTCATTAAATTAATAAATCACATTTTAAAACAACAAACAGTGCTGTGGACATTAAATGCTTTGACAATTTAAAAACAATGCCATTGCGATACCAAAAACACAGCATCCAGAAAACACCAAACTATGACACAGAGAAAAATGATTAAGTAGCTTCATCTCAGCTAAAAGGCTCATTTTGGAGACAGATTTTAGTCCATCACTGTAGAACCAAGTCTTAACCTTTTACTTGGAAAAAGAAATGCCTCAACAAGCGTCACTGGAGCTCCATGCGTTTCTGTTGCTCAAACCAACACACTTATGTTTTTTGACAAGATAGAGCCGAGCAAATCTTTGATCACAAACACAGCAGCTAAATGGTTTCACCCCAGTGTGGACAGTCAAGTGCTGTCTCAGATGTCCCTTTTGTGTGAAACCCTTACTACAAAATGAACAACTGAATTGTTTCTCCCCCGTGTGGACAACCGAGTGTCGTCTCAGATGTCCGCTTTGTGTGAATCTTTTGCTACAAACTGAACAACTGAATGGTTTCTCCCCCGTGTGGACAACCAAGTGTCGTCTCAGATCACAATGATGTGTGAATCTTTTATTACAGATTGAACAACTGAATGGTTTCTCCCGAGAATGAATTCTCATGTGATTAACTAAAAAGCCACTGGTACTGAAAAGTCTACTACAAACTGAGCAGCTGAAATGTTTTCCTTCTGAATGAAGTCCGAGATGCGTCGTTAAGGACTTCTCCTGGGAAAACCTTTTCCCACAGATGGAGCAACTAAATAGATTCACTCCTCTTTGGATTGCAGTATGCTTCTTCACATGTCCGCTGCGGATTGAAGTTTTTCCAGTATTACAGTCCAGATCACTTACAGGTACTTCATTGTTTTGTAGATGGTTTAAATCTGACTGAGGTTCCTTCATCTCCTCCCAATCTCTACCGTCATCAGTCTCAGGTTCATAGGAGAGTGAAGTCTCATACGTAGCTGGTTGTAAAGGACTGTCTGGTTCTGGTCCTCCACAGTCCTCTCCATCAGCTTCTGTTTTCATCTGTTCAGTTCGTCTTTGATGAAGTTGTGAGGACTGAGCTTCCTCTTCATCGTCTTCACTCTTCACAGGAGTGAATGAGAACTTGATGATATCAGCCTCCTCCAGACCTTGAAGCTGCTCTCCCTCCTGACTGGTCCAGAGTTCCTCCTGTTCCTCTTTAAAGTGTGGAGGCTCTGGGTCCTCCTGGTCCAGACTGGAGCTCCACTCCTGCTGCTCTTCTTTAACCACCAACAGCTGCTGGACATCTGTGGCAGATAATGAAATACATACACGTAAACCACTGAGAGCAATACTTTCCTAAAACATGTGGAGAAATGTTGCAGACCGTGTATACTTTATGAGCTCAGAAATGAAAAGCCAGTTTTCAGCTTTGTGACGATGCCTTTTCCAGCTGATTAAAGAGTTCCATGAGCTGAAGGAGGAGGATAATTCATCATCAGGACATTCATCATCAACACATCTGGAGATATGTGGTTTTCACTGGACAGGAAGGGGATGAAAAACTGAAAAGAAACTAAAGCTTTTAGACAAATCTAGTGGAGTAAAAAAATACGTAGCAGTAGAATATTAAAATACTCTGGTATAAGTACCTCGAATTTGTACTTCATTAACTTCGTTACATTCAACCTGTGCGTGTAACAAAGTATTTTCAGTGTGATGTAGTAAAGTACATGATGTGAATGCTTCTTTCCTCTCTGGTTTGTCAGCAGTTTAACGTGATACTAAACCAAAGAGAACCAACCTGCTCTGTGTAACCGAAGCTGAGGGAT
>NW_022285772.1:702-3275 GCF_004355925.1 Anarrhichthys ocellatus | reverse complement strand
AGGAGAGACAGGTGGAAGAAAGACAGGTGGAGGAGAGACAGGTGGAGGATAACTAAATGTTAATCTCTTCTTCTTCTGTAGAAACGAGCTCGTGGTGTTCAGCTGTTTGACAAAGTTTGTGAACACGTCAACCTGCTGGAGAGAGACTACTTTGCTTTGTCCTTCAGAGACATGGACAACAACAAGGTACCCGTCTGTCTTTCTGTGTGTCTGTCTGCCTGTCTCTGCCTGTCTGTCTCTCTGTCTGTCTCTCTGATCTCTGTCCTTTACCTCTTGTCTCATAGAACTGGTTGGATCCAGCAAAGGAGATGAAGAAGCAGGTCAGAGGTCAGTAGCCCCGCCCCCTTTTCACTGGTGGGCGGGGCATTAAAATGTGATCTTTGGTTAACAGGCTAAGTGGTTAGTTCAGGTTTACAGGTAATCTGATCGTTAAATTGAGTCATTTAAAATCGATAAATTAGAGATTAATATTGAATTAAATGATGAAATGCTTCCCCCTCGCTGTCTCTCAGGTGTTCCCTGGAACTTCTCCTTTAATGTCAAGTTTTACCCCCCTGACCCCGCCCAGCTCTCTGAGGACATTACCAGGTAGATCCACTCATCTGTCAATCAGAGATCAATACCAACATGTTGTCACCTGTTTAGACACCTGAGAGAGTCCCCCCCCCCTTTCTGTTTGCAGGTACTTCCTGTGTCTCCAGCTCAGACAGGATATAGTTTCTGGACATCTCCCGTGTTCCTTTGCGACTCATACCGTCCTCAGCTCGTACACCGTCCAATCAGAGCTCGGAGACTACGATCCTGGTACTTCAAATGAAGATACCCGATTACACCCTAAAACATCCTGCCAGAGCCTTCTGTGATGTACCCTTACCTTGCTGTACCTTCTCTGACATTCCCTACAATACCCTGCTATACCCTTCTCTGACATACCCTACTGTACCCTGCTGTACTCTTCTCTGACATTCCCTAACATACCATTCTGTACCCTCTCTGACATACACTACAATACCCTGCTGTACCCTCTCTGACATACCCTACCTTACCCTACTGTACCCTCTCTGACATATCCTACCATACGCTGCTGTACCCTTCTCTGACATACCCTACCATATCCTGCTGTACTCTTCTCTGACACCCTACCATACTCTGATGTACCCTCTCTGACATACCCTACCATACTTTGCTGTACCCTCTACCCTTCTCTGACATACCCTACTGTACCCTGCTGTACTCTTCTCTGACATACCCAGCTGTACTCTTCTCTGACATACCCTACCATACCTTGCTGTACCCTCTCTGACATACCCTACTTTACCCTACTGTACCCTGCTGTACCCTCTCTGACATACCCTACCATACCCTGCTGTACCCTCTCTGACATACCTTACCATACCATGTTGTACCCTCTCTGACATACCCTACCATACCCTGCTGTACCCTTCTCTGATATACCCTACCATACCCTACCATACCTTGCTGTACCCTTCTCTGACATACCCTACCATACCGTACTGTACCTTGCTGTACCCTTCTCTGATATACCCTACCATACCCTGCTTTACGCTCTCTGACATACCCTACCATACCCTGCTGTCTGTCTCTGACCACCTTTCTGTCTCTCTCTCTGTATATTTCAGATGAGTGTGGTTCAGATTACGTCAGTGAACTCTGTTTCGCTCCAAATCAAACCAAAGAGATGGAGGAGAAGATCATTGAGCTGCACAAGACTTACAGGTTCTCACATTTAATTAAATGTTAACGTCAATTTTAAGAAGAAAAACAAACCCAAACAAATAACAGCTGTTAAAACTAGATTTGTGTGTTTAGAGGAATGACACCAGTTGAAGCAGAGATGCACTTCCTGGACAACGTGAAGAAACTTTCTATGTACGGAGTCGACCTTCATCACGCAAAGGTAAAAACACACAACATGAAGATGAAATAAAGAAATCAACACAATAAGACACGATGCAGGCTGCATGAGTAAACATCTCCACCATCATTTCACTTCATCTGAGTTCTGTCAAACCTTTAATGGAGGAACCTGTCCCAGGTGTCCTGAGGGGGCGGAGCTTCAGGGTTCTTTAATCTGGGAAAAGTGAAAGAATGATGATGAAAAAAGAGCTTCAGTCTAAATGATTATAAAACAGTACTTGATGTTTAGACTTACACATAGTATTAGTAGTAGCAGTCTCCTGTTTATATTAAACATCTTTTTGAATTATTGGACACACGTTAACTTTGGATAGATAATGTAGTTACTTATCATACGACTTTTTCATAGAAATATACATATAAATATATATATACATATAAATATTTAAATGTACATATTTATATATATATATATATATATATATATATATATATATATATATATATGTATATAAATGAATATATCATTAAATATTTACAAATATAGAATCCTTTGCCCTTAATACAGACATCAGTGTGCTGCTGATGTTCTGATTCTCAACAATCTGATCAATACATGACACACTTCCTGTCCTGATCAATCGTTTCTGTGTGTGTGTGTGTGTGTGTGTGTGTGTGTGTGTGTGTGTGTGTGT
>NW_022285771.1:0-3276 GCF_004355925.1 Anarrhichthys ocellatus | reverse complement strand
GGTGCAAGTATCTTTCCTTTGTTACCTGCCCTGCTGAAGGGTCTTTGGCTGAGCGACGAGGACAGGGTGGATGGTTGGGTCAAACTAACACCGGACTTTCACCCAGGAAACCGCTGTTTGTGTCCCGAGGGAAAGCAAGTCAACATGGACTTACTTTATCTTACTTTTGTTACGTTACTTACTAACTTAGCTAACACAAGCATACTTATTTTATATAACAAACAAAAACTAATTTTGATCGAAACCACAATATTTTCCTCAACCCTTGTTGCCTAAACCAAGTGTGCAAAATATGGGGAGTCAGGGTGGTCTGAGACCCCTTGATTGAAACTTGTAGACCCCCTGAAAGTCTAAACCTAACTAGGTACTTTTGTTGCCTAAAGCAAAAAAAAAAAAAAACTAGGTAAACCTCTGTTGACAGTTTATTTTGAAAAGACACTGTATGCATTTAAGCGGACACTGACACGCTGTACCCGACAGGTCCAGAACTGAATACTAGAGAGTCATAGTTTTGGGAGGACAATGACATATTATAGGCAAACAGATGTACTAGATATGTGCGAGTGCTGGAGAGTAAAGTGGGTGCCTTTTGATTGGGTGTCAAAGCCAAATTTCCTAAAATGTTCACCTTTTTTTTGGCCCTGTGATGACAAAATCATTGAAACTCAAGTGTCACCAGAGAATTACACAAAGTTGTCAAAAATTGTGAGGCTCTAAGAAAACTGCTGTGGTCTGACAAGACTGAGAACAATCTGATCTAATAACAGGAAACGACCCAAAACACGAGATTTAGGTTTTGTTGTTTCAAACGTGTAGACATCTGACTGCCTTACGCTGTAGATTATTTTAACCCTTTCAGTATTCTTAAGTGCAAACGTAAAGATTGCACTAATCCTTTACTAAAATTAATATTGGAATTGATTATGACCAATTATTTGTTTTTTTGATTGACATTATGTTTTTTTTTTCTACACTATGCAACATTGCATACATACTTTCCACTCATGCACCTACACTGCTGAAATGACTGAGTTCACATGCCACTGTTAGTTTCAGCTTGCCTCTTAGGCTACATCCACACTAATACTGATCTCCGTCCACACGGCGTTTCAGCATAGTTTTTGGAAAGATCTCCGTCCAGACTAAAACCCCTAGAAACAAATATCACGTGACTATTCACGTACACTGGGCATGCGGGTGGGTGCTGGTGTAAACAGGAAGTAGATTGGTTGCTTAGTTTAAAATAATACGACAGAGTAAAAATGAAAGGTCGTGTTTTAAGATCTTTCTCTAAAATCTTCCTCTATAAACTCAAACAGACAAATTTCGTCGAAAGTTTTAGAAGTTTTATTTTTCAGACTTAGTTACAGCGCTGCGGGTCTTGCTATATCTCTCTCTCTCACACATCAAATTTACTTTATCCATAAATGTGGTCAACACACGTCTCACTCGTCGCCTCTCGGTTTCGTTGTTGTCTGTTCTCACTCGTAGCTCTGCTGGTGGCTGAAGTCTCTGTCGTACTGGAGAGCAATCCGTGTTTTGTTCTTTTATAGTTTATGTGTGTGGACTTCACAACAGTTGTGCAGAACAAAATAAGCATTAATAAGAAAAGTAAAGTCCTCCGTTTAGTGTCTGTTCTCCTCAAAGCCGCTAACCGTGACTTCAGAGGGCCGCTCCGTAGGTCTGATAACGCCGCTGGACACGCCGCTCACTGATCGCCCCAATAACAGCTGCTTCCTCCGCAGAAATGCAGACTTTAACTGGGCAACAGCTGCTCGTAAAGACAACAAGGTCAGCAACACCTGTAATCAGTTGTCCATGTTGAATTAACCTGGTAGTCGATCGGTAATCAAGGCTGTTGTTTGTGATCTTCCGGGAAACGTTTTCAGTGCTCGAAAACTCCGGCGTAGTGTGGACGCTCAGTGTAAACGTAGCAAAACGTATGCGTTTTCAAATGGAAACGGAGTAGTGTGGACATGGCCTTATGTTGCCTTTAAGTTAATGAATAATCTGTTAATTTGCTTGGTTGTGTGCTTCTCACTCGTTTGTCATGGCCGTGCGGCCCGGTTTGTGACAATTACAAATAGATTTTTACTATGGCAGTTAATATTAATATTTACCGAGTTGATCAACTGAAAAGACGAGAAACACGAGCAGTCACATGATCAGGTTGTAAATAAACCTCCAGGTTGGCCAAATGTATGGTGACAAGAACAAAATAAAAATAAACCGCCAAATTGTTAACCATACTGTCCTCTGCTAATATCAGATTCCCAGCAATCACGTGAATGCAATGTTGTTTTTACCGAAAGACCTGATGAAAATACGAAAAAAAAGTCAAAGCCGACAAACTTTGCTTATTTCACTGTAATTACATTTGTTTTAAAATCTCTGACCTTGCAGGATGACAGTTTGCTAAAACTGTCTACTAAACATGCTACTTGTGAGATGTAACTTTTGTTTACACGCCTTGCTTCACTTGTAATTGGGGAGCCTGAAGCTAAACAAACTGACAAAGTTGCCACCACGTTTTTAGACCAAAGCAAAATATAAATGTGGGTGTGACAGGATCCTAACAATGTGGAGAAGATGCAGGAGAATATAACCCGATGAAGATCTACGTGGCAAGAAACATTACCATGTACCATTAACATTATCTTGAAGCAACTTCATTTATGAAAAACAAAAATTGAAATACCAGTGTTACTTTTCTACAATGTTTGAAAGAATTTTTTTTGCTTCTCTCATCGGTGCCTTCTAACCAACCAAAATGTTACAATTTGAAGATTTGATGCCTTCAAACCAAAATACGTGTTTTTAAATCTATCAGATTGAAAAACAGAGGCCCCCATTCCTTTGGCCCTCTTGTGATCGCCTGGAAGCAGTGGTGCCAGTTCAGCTCGTCTGTTGTAACGGGCCTGATCCCGTTGTTGTCTGTGCTGGGACTGTTTATTTGCTGCTTCATTTGCATGACTCAGCGCTTTCTGGTGCTGCTTTACCCAGCCTTGTAGAGTGTGAGACTCCATAGTAGGGCTCAAGCCAGTTGCCCAGTCCACAGGTAATCTGGCGTGTCTCCCAAACACCCCATAGTGCGGGGTCATCCCTGTTGTGCTATGGGTGGTGTTATTATAGGCCTGGATAAGGGCTGGCAGTTGGTTGGGCCACTGTGCCTGGACGGTCTCGTCCAAGGAACTTAACAGCCTCAACAGAGTCTGATTGAATCTCATCAGAGTCACCTGTCTGCAGACAATGACTCCACTATATCTTTGCAGCCTG
>NW_022285770.1:0-3278 GCF_004355925.1 Anarrhichthys ocellatus | reverse complement strand
GGTGCAAGTATCTTTCCTTTGTTACCTGCCCTGCTGAAGGGTCTTTGGCTGAGCGACGAGGACAGGGTGGATGGTTGGGTCAAACTAACACCGGACTTTCACCCAGGAAACCGCTGTTTGTGTCCCGAGGGAAAGCAAGTCAACATGGACTTACTTTATCTTACTTTTGTTACGTTACTTACTAACTTAGCTAACACAAGCATACTTATTTTATATAACAAACAAAAACTAATTTTGATCGAAACCACAATATTTTCCTCAACCCTTGTTGCCTAAACCAAGTGTGCAAAATATGGGGAGTCAGGGTGGTCTGAGACCCCTTGATTGAAACTTGTAGACCCCCTGAAAGTCTAAACCTAACTAGGTACTTTTGTTGCCTAAAGCAAAAAAAAAAAAAAACTAGGTAAACCTCTGTTGACAGTTTATTTTGAAAAGACACTGTATGCATTTAAGCGGACACTGACACGCTGTACCCGACAGGTCCAGAACTGAATACTAGAGAGTCATAGTTTTGGGAGGACAATGACATATTATAGGCAAACAGATGTACTAGATATGTGCGAGTGCTGGAGAGTAAAGTGGGTGCCTTTTGATTGGGTGTCAAAGCCAAATTTCCTAAAATGTTCACCTTTTTTTTGGCCCTGTGATGACAAAATCATTGAAACTCAAGTGTCACCAGAGAATTACACAAAGTTGTCAAAAATTGTGAGGCTCTAAGAAAACTGTGCTGTGGTCTGACAAGACTGAGAACAATCTGATCTAATAACAGGAAACGACCCAAAACACGAGATTTAGGTTTTGTTGTTTCAAACGTGTAGACATCTGACTGCCTTACGCTGTAGATTATTTTAACCCTTTCAGTATTCTTAAGTGCAAACGTAAAGATTGCACTAATCCTTTACTAAAATTAATATTGGAATTGATTATGACCAATTATTTGTTTTTTTGATTGACATTATGTTTTTTTTTTCTACACTATGCAACATTGCATACATACTTTCCACTCATGCACCTACACTGCTGAAATGACTGAGTTCACATGCCACTGTTAGTTTCAGCTTGCCTCTTAGGCTACATCCACACTAATACTGATCTCCGTCCACACGGCGTTTCAGCATAGTTTTTGGAAAGATCTCCGTCCAGACTAAAACCCCTAGAAACAAATATCACGTGACTATTCACGTACACTGGGCATGCGGGTGGGTGCTGGTGTAAACAGGAAGTAGATTGGTTGCTTAGTTTAAAATAATACGACAGAGTAAAAATGAAAGGTCGTGTTTTAAGATCTTTCTCTAAAATCTTCCTCTATAAACTCAAACAGACAAATTTCGTCGAAAGTTTTAGAAGTTTTATTTTTCAGACTTAGTTACAGCGCTGCGGGTCTTGCTATATCTCTCTCTCTCACACATCAAATTTACTTTATCCATAAATGTGGTCAACACACGTCTCACTCGTCGCCTCTCGGTTTCGTTGTTGTCTGTTCTCACTCGTAGCTCTGCTGGTGGCTGAAGTCTCTGTCGTACTGGAGAGCAATCCGTGTTTTGTTCTTTTATAGTTTATGTGTGTTGACTTCACAACAGTTGTGCAGAACAAAATAAGCATTAATAAGAAAAGTAAAGTCCTCCGTTTAGTGTCTGTTCTCCTCAAAGCCGCTAACCGTGACTTCAGAGGGCCGCTCCGTAGGTCTGATAACGCCGCTGGACACGCCGCTCACTGATCGCCCCAATAACAGCTGCTTCCTCCGCAGAAATGCAGACTTTAACTGGGCAACAGCTGCTCGTAAAGACAACAAGGTCAGCAACACCTGTAATCAGTTGTCCATGTTGAATTAACCTGGTAGTCGATCGGTAATCAAGGCTGTTGTTTGTGATCTTCCGGGAAACGTTTTCGGTGCTCGAAAACTCCGGCGTAGTGTGGACGCTCAGTGTAAACGTAGCAAAACGTATGCGTTTTCAAATGGAAACGGAGTAGTGTGGACATGGCCTTATGTTGCCTTTAAGTTAATGAATAATCTGTTAATTTGCTTGGTTGTGTGCTTCTCACTCGTTTGTCATGGCCGTGCGGCCCGGATTGTGACAATTACAAATAGATTTTTACTATGGCAGTTAATATTAATATTTACCGAGTTGATCAACTGAAAAGACGAGAAACACGAGCAGTCACATGATCAGGTTGTAAATAAACCTCCAGGTTGGCCAAATGTATGGTGACAAGAACAAAATAAAAATAAACCGCCAAATTGTTAACCATACTGTCCTCTGCTAATATCAGATTCCCAGCAATCACGTGAATGCAATGTTGTTTTTACCGAAAGACCTGATGAAAATACGAAAAAAAAGTCAAAGCCGACAAACTTTGCTTATTTCACTGTAATTACATTTGTTTTAAAATCTCTGACCTTGCAGGATGACAGTTTGCTAAAACTGTCTACTAAACATGCTACTTGTGAGATGTAACTTTTGTTTACACGCCTTGCTTCACTTGTAATTGGGGAGCCTGAAGCTAAACAAACTGACAAAGTTGCCACCACGTTTTTAGACCAAAGCAAAATATAAATGTGGGTGTGACAGGATCCTAACAATGTGGAGAAGATGCAGGAGAATATAACCCGATGAAGATCTACGTGGCAAGAAACATTACCATGTACCATTAACATTATCTTGAAGCAACTTCATTTATGAAAAACAAAAATTGAAATACCAGTGTTACTTTTCTACAATGTTTGAAAGAATTTTTTTTGCTTCTCTCATCGGTGCCTTCTAACCAACCAAAATGTTACAATTTGAAGATTTGATGCCTTCAAACCAAAATACGTGTTTTTAAATCTATCAGATTGAAAAACAGAGGCCCCCATTCCTTTGGCCCTCTTGTGATCGCCTGGAAGCAGTGGTGCCAGTTCAGCTCGTCTGTTGTAACGGGCCTGATCCCGTTGTTGTCTGTGCTGGGACTGTTTATTTGCTGCTTCATTTGCATGACTCAGCGCTTTCTGGTGCTGCTTTACCCAGCCTTGTAGAGTGTGAGACTCCATAGTAGGGCTCAAGCCAGTTGCCCAGTCCACAGGTAATCTGGCGTGTCTCCCAAACACCCCATAGTGCGGGGTCATCCCTGTTGTGCTATGGGTGGTGTTATTATAGGCCTGGATAAGGGCTGGCAGTTGGTTGGGCCACTGTGCCTGGACGGTCTCATCCAAGGAACTTAACAGCCTCAACAGAGTCTGATTGAATCTCATCAGAGTCACCTGTCTGCAGACAATGACTCCACTATATCTTTGCAGCCTG
>NW_022285769.1:0-3278 GCF_004355925.1 Anarrhichthys ocellatus | reverse complement strand
GATACATCTGCTGATCCTATTGAGCAGTCCTTCACCCTGTGTCTGCCTGTAGTGTTCATTAGGAAGTAGTCTAATCTGGAGCGCACTTAATGAGTAGCTGAGTAGTGAGTAAAGTCTTTTTCTAGTGCGTGGAGGTTCCTCCAAACGTCGAACATACCCGTCTCTTTAATTCAAATATTGAGGTCTTTTGACCGATGGGATTTATGTCTTTTTGTACTTGTCGTATCTAGAGAGTAGTTTAGAATTGAGTTCCAATCTCCAGCACAGACTAACATTATTGTATCTACTACAAAACATAGTTTGACACTGAAAATACAGCAGGAATCTTGTCTCAAAAGATGAGGAAATCCATGAAATAATGAGAAAATACATTTCTCTGCTAGCCTAATGGGAATAATTGAGTTCTCATGACTTGTCCGCTTTAATGTGGAATAAATGTATACGGCCTTTATTAGATTTTAAAAATGCATCATGTCAAATATAGCAGTGGCAAGTACATTTCCCTCTAAAATGTAGTAAAGCACAAGTATAAAGTAGCGTGTAACTTGTCGTACTCAGGTCCAGCACTGCAAGTGTCTTCATCATAACAGTGGATCTGCTCAGTGGTCAGTATCTCAGTGTATCATTTTTAGAATAGAGTAGAAATGATGCAACGTAATGGTCAATATGCATGTGGGTCAATGACAGACACAACAGACGGGGAAGTTGCTGACATGCGTTTAATGATCATTAGAAAAGAATTGATTAGTAAAGACTGAAATGTGTTAGTAGTGACTTACAAACATTACATACTGTAATCATCCACAGTTACAAAAATCACTGTTGCATACTGTACACTCCTACATGAATGTTCAGTTTTTGTCAAAACTGTTTTAGGAACAACAATTTAAAAATACTCTGTATGAATTTGAAGCACAAGTGCTGGCCGAGTATTTGATTGCACTTTAAAAATAGGCTTTAGCAGGCGGTTATTTCATTTAGACTGTTTATTGAATTACTGCAGAAAACATGTTATATTGTGAGCGAGATATGAAATGGCCTGTGAAGAATATAGATAGAAGAATTTTGTCAAAAGAACTAGATTATCTGTAGCTTGTGTGCCTGAATATAGCTGTTAGAATTATAAAGATAGCTTACAGTATAAACACAACATTGCTGGATATATTCTTAGATGAAGAGAAGATGAAGTTCTACATTGGTTCCCGTTCAATGCTTAAGTCAGATGCTTAAGTCAGATGCGGCGTAGCAACCCTTCACTCCCTTCCGCACTCCACAGCTTTTCTTTCCTGTGCAGGGTTTGTCCTCACAGGCCACCATCCCACCGCGGCACAAACACAGGCGCTGGCAGTCGGAGTCAGGGTAGAAATTCTCACCAGACACGATGTACCGACCGTTGTATTTGCAGCCACACCGAGGCAGTGGCACGCAGCGATCCTGGAAGGTCAAAGTTCAGTCAGGACACTGTCACTGTGTTACAAGGCCCTTCTGACTGCAACTATCGGGCAGCCTACATTGCCAGGCCTAGGTATTGGCAAATATGAAGTTAAACTCCAATTTCCTTTTTGACCGCCGTGGAATATCAAAACCCAGACTTTAAACTCTAATTTAGTCGCCGAATCTTTGTTGAAACAGTTTCGCATCTCTGTGCCAGGACCACAGTTTGCCAAAAGTCTCATTATTTTAAGTCCACAGCTTTACCTGTACATTTCTTTTACATGCTGTCCCAACCGTCTCCCAAAAGACTTAACGTACTCAGTTCTCTATGTTGAGTGTTGACCCTTATAGTAAGGGTGCAATATCCAAAACACATGATGTAATTCAAAAAAGGATCTGGTATACATGGGATCAAACTAAAGCTATCTGAGGAATGGATATTGGAGAAACTATTCTGGGAGAAGTTTTGGAAGATACAACTTTGTGTATTCGCACCTCTTTTTTCTGTATTGTACACACGGAGTAATTCGGTTCAAAATAGTACATGATAAATTAGCCAAGATATATCTTAATCTTGCCCCAAAATGTCCTAAATGTCACTATTCCCCAGTTCCCCGGGTCGAGTCACTATCCACTTATGCACTTCTGTTTTTAATTCACTGAAACATTGTAAACATGAGTTTATGGTCTCAATCTCTAGTTTCAAGTCTTCTTCAATACAGCATGATGTTCATTTCTTAAACTATGGTTCATTTAGAGTCAAATAGACCATAAAGCAGGGGATGTTTTAGGGCGGGGCTACTGTGACTTTTAGCATTTCATCCATGAAACAGCGATCTGATTTAAGGTTTTTAAACTTCTTTTGCCAGAAGAGAACTTGGCCTTTCCTTCTTTGGTGAAAGTCATGTGTCGCTGTAATTGAAGAAGGCCGGGGCAGTTTGGAGGATTACCTGACTCAGCAGGAAACCGGGGTTACACACGCAGCCCTCGCTGGGCGGGATCTCACAATTGGCGGATGGAGATGGAGCGAGGCAGCTGGCCGGACATCCAGGAGCCACGACACTATACATCATTTTAGCTGGACACTTCATCCCTGTGACACACACACACACAGAATAGCACTCAGATCACAAACACACAAATACAAGAACAGTCACATCATCTGTCACTGAGTGCTTACAGCAGAACTTCCTCGTCCGCCATGACTTCACGCAGCCTCCGTTTCTCTGACACTGCGCCACGTAGTCACTGATGATGCCGCAGGCTGCTTCCTTTTGGCCATCATTAAGCACCATGTCATAGACGCAGTCGTCGCGGTACTGCTTGGAATCTACTCGGTCTACGCAGTCAGCCAAGGGTCCATCCTTTGCTGTTATGACATCACAGACCGACGTGTAGGCGGGTGGTTCGAAGTCGTCGGGCAGCGGCTGAGCGCAGTCTTTACCTGGCAGCACAAAGGCATCAATAGAGACATGGTCACATTACATGTCACTCAAACAGCTGATATCATCTGCCATTGATGAAGTCCGTATGCAATGAATGGGGTCGGTGAGCACCAGCTATGAGAAGCATGCTAATCCTTACATAAATGATAACTAATGATAGCTAAAATGGTTAATAATTGTGATTTGTTTATTTGCAGAATGCTTTTTTAACCTTACCATAACTGAATCCATTCATAGTGTGAACGGCAGTGCAGATCATTTGTGCACCCTTAGTGCCCCTCTCATTAGTGCCCCTCCAACTAGGTCCACCCGAGTAAGATTGCCATCGTGACTTGATATGACACTGATGTGTAAAATTGGCATATATTTTCATAAAGAGGTGCATGTCTGTGAGTATGA
>NW_022285768.1:1009-3221 GCF_004355925.1 Anarrhichthys ocellatus | reverse complement strand
GTGTGTGTGTGTGTGTGTGTGTGTGTGTGTGTGTGTGTGTGTGTGTGCGTGTATGTGTGTGTGTATTTGTTGGTGTGCGTGTGTGTGTGTATGTGTGTGTGTGTGTGTGTGTGTATGTGTGTGTGTATTTGTTGGTGTGTGTGTATGTGTGTGCGTGTATGTGTGCATGTGTGTGAGTGTGTGTGTGTGTGTGTGTGTGCGTGTATGTGCGTGTATGTGTGTGTGTATTTGTTGGTGTGCGTGTGTGTGTATGTGTGTGTGTGTGTGTGTGTGTGTGTGTGTGTGTGTGTGTGCCAGCTTCATGGCCACTAACGACCTGATGCTGGAGCTCCAGAAGGACAGCATCAAGCTGGATGAGGACAGCGAGAGGAAGGTGGTGATGATGCTGCTCAAACTGCTGGAGGACAAGAACGGGGAGGTCCAGAACCTGGCGGTGAAATGGTTCGTGTTCTTCTCAATATGGAGACGGATATTAATGCGTTTCTCTAGAGATAGAGGTTCCAATGATCAGCAGAGTAACAAAAATACAAAATAGGTACAAAATGCCTTCACTGATGTTTTTAGTGTAGTTTCTCAGACTGTGTCAGAGGTTGTGATGTACTGATGAAGATCAGCTGATGATGATTGATGTACTCATTGGGTGCGTTTGATTTGCAGCCTGGCTCCTCTGGTGAGTAAAGTGAAGGAGCCTCAGGTGGAGACGATGGTGGAAACGCTGTGTTCCAACATGACGTCAGACAAAGAACAGCTGAGAGACATCTCCAGCATGGGACTGAAGACCGTGATCGCTGAGCTGCCTCTGTCTTCATCAGGTGACATCACCTATTTATTCTCATTTAAAACTAAAAATACACTTTATTATTTTCACCAAAAACCAAACAATGACATAGATATACAATATTGAACTGATGCTACTGTTACATCATGACCTGTTAGACCATTTCTGTGTCACTTCTCCTCAAACCGTGTTTCTAAATTTGAAAAAATAAATACAGAGAAAATTATAAAGCATTTCATTATTTCCAGTGAGTTATATTTATCACTTATAGTTATTTCAGGGTGCTGAATTCCTGAAGGCAACAAAAACAAGTCACTTGTGTGTTTTGTTGGGCTGTTTTAGAAAATCATCAAAACAGCATGTGTTTTTGTTACATATATGTTTTTTAGTTGCCAGGTCTGTTGCTGTTTTACCCTTTTGTGTTATTTATGCGGTTGCCAGGTTTGAGCCTGACGGTCAGTGTGTGTAAGAAGATCACCTCCCATCTGATTGGTGCCATGGGGAAACAAGAAGACGTGTCGGTTCAGCTGGAGGCTCTGGACATCCTGTCGGACATGTTGGGAAGGTAACGACCAAAACATTATAACACACATGAGTCAGCATTTTTTCACTTCCTGTTCCGTTGTCACCTTTCCTTCAAAATTCCTTTATAGACTAACATGAAGTCATGAAGTCATGAAGTCATGAGCGTAACGTGAGCTGCTAGCAAAGACTGGAAAAGACTCTAGATTGATTGATTGATTGATTAATTATTTTTTTATTCTCCAGAATGAGTGGTGCACTGGTCAGTTTTCACAGCTCTCTGCTCTCTAGTCTGCTGCCTCAGGTAAGAAACTGTAAATTGATTGATTTCATTTTAACTGTGGACGTACACAGAATAGCAGTAGTATTTGTAAAAGTGCTTTTTTCATTCATTCATTCATCTATTCATTCACCCCCTCTTCCCTCTGACTCTCCGTCAGTTAACCAGCCCCAGGATGGCGGTCAGGAAGCGCTCCATCTTGGCTCTCGGCCACCTGGTGCCCTGCTGTAGCCCCGCCCTCTTCTCCCAGCTGACTGAACACCTGTTGACAGAGTTGGCCAAAGACCCGCCCACTTCGATGACGAGGACGTACATCCAGTGCCTAGCAACCATCAGCCGTCAGGGTGGCCATCGAGTCGGTGAGATCTGTAGCTGCGGTCATGTGACCATTTTAAGGTTGTGACATTAATCAGTTTTCATGCTGATTTATTTGCTCAGGTGCTCTGTTCACTACCTGTTCAGGTACTCTGTTCACTACCTGTTCAGGTACTCTGTTCACTACCTGTTCAGGTGCTCTGTTCACTACCTGCTCAGGTACTCTGTTCACTACCTGTTCAGGTGCTCTGTTCACTACCTGTTCAGGTGCTCTGTTCACTACCTGCTCAGGTGCTCTGTTCACTACCTGCTCAGGT
>NW_022285767.1:0-3279 GCF_004355925.1 Anarrhichthys ocellatus | reverse complement strand
GCCCCAGTACAGAGGCAAGCAGATGTACATGAGGCCCGGAGAGTACAAGAGCTTCAGGGACATGGGCATGAGCGGCATGAGGTTCATGAGCATGAGGCGCATCACTGATTCCTGCAACTAAATGTTCACTAAATGTTTCCAAATGCAAATTAAATGAATAATTTCTGCACATCTTTTTGTCAAGCTTATTGCCCAACTGTCACACTACTGTACGACAGACAATCATAGGTTTGACAATGAAATCAAAATAAACAAGTGAGGCATCTAAATTGTCATATTGTAGATGAGACGTTAACTAATGGTATAGCCACATAACAAACCTAATGTTGGCTAAGGTTTGTTGTTCATGCCTCTTAGCATGAAATGACTTCTCCATTCATGCCTTGTTTTTTTATCAATATCGATTGTCAGTTTAAACAGCTACAACTCCAAACAACCTCTTTGGTAAGAAAACGTCTAAGCGCTGAGCCTAAAATTTGTTTTCGGGCACTGCTAGCAGCAAGTACAAGCTTAAGATTACCATGAAGTGACCTAAAACAGTTAGCAGTTGAAGTTAGTTCACTTGAATTATGGTTAAATGTTCGACTAATTCCACTATTATGGTGCAGTGTTTTGTTCTACAATGATGCATTGAGATTTGCTATGTCGTTAGCTCTGATGTCCGACCTCGACTGGCTCCTTCTCCGTACAAATGTTGGCTGAGGCACATGTGGGTATTAAAGTTGTTATCATTGCCTTGCTTTTGCTGCTTTGTCTGTCAAAGCACATTGTAAACTCTGTTTTTAAAGGTGCCATATAAATAAAGTTATTCAGTGTGGCTTTGTAGCACAAAGGCAGTAAAACTGCCTGTGCCAAAGCATACTGTATATAATCCATCGGTCTTAATAATAATAATCTTCAACCGCCAGAAAGTTTGCCGCGCTTCTCCTCACACAGCGTTGCCAACACCCGCGCAAAAAATACATCAAAACGTGCGGCCTGATCGGAAATAGTGTGCTATGTCTTTTCTAGAGAGATTAGCCCAGCGGTTTTCCCGAAAATCGCGAAAAGCGGAGCAAAATTTCTCCATTCACTTGAACGGGGTTTTGGCGTGAAGAGACCTAAAAATAACACTTAACTTTGGGCCCATATTGACTAGCGATATATTAACGTAGAACAATGATTTGAAGTTTAAAACGTTGACAAAACGCTGGACTTTATTGAGCCAAATGGGCATTTTGATAGCTAGCACAGTTTTCATGATGTCACAGATTAAGTTTCAGGAACATTTTGGGTCTGTTTCAGATTTTATAATGGGTGTGTATTGCACGGAATGTTCAGCGCTAGAGTGAGGACATAACCGTCAGAGTGGAGGAGAGCAGGAAAATATTCTGTGATTTTTACGAACAAATTGCTCCAGGTCCCACAATGTTTACTCTTTATACACCATTTTTGGCCAAAAAGCTTGGAAATGTTGTGCTGGTCGCACGCAGATGTCATTGGAATCCAACAGACTTACACATTTGGCTCAAAGAGCTGCAGAGCGACATGAACTCCAACCAACTGCTCCATTGGACTCCATGTTAAATCTGACCACTCATTTCTCAAAGAAAGCAGACGGTACCAGTTTTGTATATTGCTCTAGAGCTCACATTTTTAACACCACAAACATAAAAACCACATCACCGCGTTCGGCAGAGTCTTATCTCTCTCATGCTACCAATATTTTGTCACTCAGACTCTTGCTTTTTGTTAAAAGGAGGCAGGAGTTTTGTTCAAAATCACTGTTTACTGTAACGTTTTTTAATCAGTCTGCCTGTCCAACCAGGTGCGTTCTCACCATGGTAACCAGTTACACACATACATACACGCACGCTCTCTCTCTCTGTCTGTCTACACACTGACACACACACATACACGCATACGCATGACTTGGAGATATTCAGTCAAAGGCATTGTTAGACCTCTGTCTTTTAAAAACCTGTGTGTCAACATTATGATTATGTCACCTCTTCCCCTCTCTCGCCCACCCAGTCCCACCCTTTCAAAATAAAAGCCCCACAGAGTAACTGTATCTTAACATTAAGCTCAGAATGAGGTTCATGTTAACAAATGTTAAGTTCAAGTCTTTCCATCACAAATACAGAAATGTAATTTTCAAAGGTATGTATCTCAAACAAAGATGTATATCTCCAGTACAGAAATGACGGGAGCCATTTGTGGACTGTCCATCACGAACACAAGATTCAATCCAAGAGTATAAATCTAAAATGCAGAATAGAGAGAAGCGATATCTCAATTAAACCTCAACGATACTACCGGCAATATTGATGTGTATATATATTGCGACATCTCCGGGCAGTAGTAGCGGAATTTTCTAGTTATTATTATTATTATAAAACAATGTAACATATGATATTCATTTAAATTTATTTAAATTTGTGAATACTAAACAGTGCCTCATGGGATAGTTGACGTCTCCAATAATATCAGAATCATGCAAACATAATATTTAAACTAAAATTCACACTTTTAGCTGATTCTCAATAACAAAACACGTATCCAAGCATATTCATACTTAAATTCACACTTACTGTATTTATTAAATCTTTGAATAAGTTTGATTACTTAGTTAATGTTCCTTACTGTTTATTACTTACTTACTTATTTGTAATACTTGTTTTGATACATTGTTTTTTACTGTATCTTGTTTGCACGATCCACTATGCTGCTGTAATCCTGTAAATGTCCCCACTGTGGGATTAATAAAGGATTATTTTATCTTATTAATTGTATGTTTGCTGAATATTTTTCCAGTTTTCTTCTCGACTTCCGCTCTAATGCCGGGTGCAGACTAAAGAATATTTGTGTCTGTTAAAGGTGCAATTAACAGTGTGCAGAATATTAATATAGCAGCAAACAACTACTTTCTATGTAAAGATACAGTGAATTATTGTCGAGATGAGCAGAGAATGAAGTCGCTCTACTTGTGTGTGTATCAGTGCTTCTCTTTGTTGGCGAAGCCGGGCCGGCCGTGCATGCTTTTAGTGCACGTGAGCGTGCCACATTGGTTGGCTCACGACCGCCGCCGCTCTGCGTCAATACTGCGGTTGCAGTTGATAATGCCGGAAGCAATGTCATTGAAGCATAGCGCCCACCCTCCAGTTCCCCCTCAGGTATTGGCTCTGTCGACACGTTTTTGCCATAGTTTCCACTGTTGGCACTGTTAACAATGTTAGCTGCAAGCCACCGGCTAAGCCCTCGCCATGTTAAAAGCCGCTGAGAGGAAATAGAAAAGCC